>NC_089525.1:300000-424880 GCF_963924715.1 Thunnus thynnus | reverse complement strand
ATCATTTCTGTCTTAACTCATATTCAGGTTGTAGCTTGAGTATACACTGAGCAGCTGTTTCACAGGTAATTAAAGCTGCAAGCCGCGTTGGTCGGGACCTCGCATTCTGGCCCGATCAGATCAGATCATTTTGCTTTTTAAAAATGAGGGATATTTCTTACAAGTGTGGTGTGCTTTTATTTTGAAAGTTTGATTGACATGTGTACTGTCAGGTGTGTAGAGACAATAAGTAACTGCAGCTGGACACAGAAAAATACTCATATATTTGAATGGAGAGAGTGAGCGAACCCACATCTTTTTGAACATTTACTGCTTCCACATAGTTTTAGATACAGACTTCATTTGAACTTTAATGGGTTATGAGACTTTGACCTACAAATCTTGAATTTACATGTTTTTTCTATCTTTTACTGTTTTTGAGATATTAGAGTCTGAGTTTTAAAGTCTTTTCTTGCTCCTCCTGTGATTTTATAATGAGTGTGTATTGCGGAATGTTTCACAGCACTGAGGGAGTGACATCACCAGGAACAGTTGGAGAGGAGGATTTTAGAGTATGCCTCTTGTGAAATCTCCTCATAAATCCCATGACTTTGGCCAAATCTTACATTAAAAATTATATTTCAGTAGGAAATTCCGTGGCGAATCCATTGATACAGCTTTGAAAGTGGTCAGACATTGTTTTACATTGTAAGGGTTATGTGGCACTGCAACTTTGAGGGCTTAGAAAATCCAAACCGTTCCAATTATTACAAAGTTTTTAACAACTTTTTTCAGCATAGTGTCATAAATCATCTATTAAAGTTTAAAGTCAATACCATTAATGCCCTCGGAGGAGACAGCGTTTGTTCGGGGGCCAAGATTGGGGCAAAGTCTTATTTTGAAAAGCTAATTGCGAACTTCCTGTTGGATTTAGGCCAGGGGTGTCAGAGTATGATTTGTAGGTCTTGATGAGACAAATAATTGAGTTTTGGTTTGATCTCTCTACGACATTCCTATGGGCTGTGGCGGCCATTTAAGTTACATAGGTGGCGCTAGAGTTTTGGCACTTTGAGGGTTAATTTTTACATTTTATCAAATTTTTCACCAGACCTGATGTGCGTGCCAAATTTGGTGAGTTTTTGAGCATGTTAAGGGCATCAAATTTAGGGTTTAAGTGGCGTAATAATAAAGAAACAAACAAACAAACAAACACATGAAAAACAATAGGGTTAGACGAGGACTACTGTTTTACAGTAGTCCCCTGTCTTTTGGGCTCGGTCCCTAAATATAAGTATCAGGTCAGACTTGGCATCGGCAGATACCCATTATTGAAGAACTCAGACTGGAAGGGCTAAGAAATCTCTGATCAGGACATATCTAACAGCTGTTATAAGTTTCCATCCCTTTATGTAGTGACAGACTCTGGAAAAATGTCTGTTCACATATGTTAACATGATAAAAATGAGTACACTGAAGTCATACAGCCTCTCTGATTGATAACTTATTATATTAAGTATGACACTATTTCATAACCATAAAAGTATAAATTCATCCTACTTTGTAGAATGAATGTTGTTCATTTGCTCTGTAACTTTCATCCACATAACATGGATTTCATAAGTGGATGGAGCTGGCTCCAGTGTTATCACTTGACCTAACTGTGAAAAATCTGTCAGGTGAGAACAGGTGGTTGTATACAGAAGAGAGATCATAACCCTGAGCCAGCTCTAATGAAGACCATGAGATGCAGTTGATAGCTCTTACATATCTAGTAAGCAAACCTTTGAGTTGAGATTATTTGGTCACACGTACTGTTCTCAAGGTCAAGGATGAACTTCAATACTTAAATATAAATCTAATGTTATTTTATCATTTGTAATTTATTTCAAATGCAACTATAAATCAACAAAGCATAGAAGTGAATCTCTGAAAAACAAATTTGCAATACACATTAAGACAGTTCCTTAAGGGACAACTGCCTAGTTTTGTAGTATAACAAAGAAACACTAAGGACCCCTAACTACACGAAAGATTAAAACTGGGTACATTTCAGAGACCTGGAGATTGGTGGTTGTACCATAATGATTTCTATAGTCCTGTATACAGTATCTGATGGGCTGCTGACCTACAAAAAGATTTAGCTGCAGATCATTCTTTTTTCTAGCAAAAATAATTAATATACAGAGATGGGGATTTCAGAGACAGATGACAAAATCAGACTGTGAAGATAGACAGAAGACAGAGCACAGCTGCAGAGGCTCTGCTGGGAACACTGACCAACCACCCTGCAACTTCCATACACTGACAGCTGGCCTGGCCTTGACATGGAAAGTGATCATAGGACAAACCCAGAACCCTACAAACACACATAACGAGGGGGAGTGGAGGCAAAAAGTATGTGCTTTCTAAAGAACAGCTGAGAGAGAAGCCATTTCCTGCTGCTTCTCACTGTGTTTCTACACTAACACTGCCCTTCAATATTCCGTTTCTTTCATTTATACTGCTACTACTATTGATTCTATCACAATTGCTATTGCAATTATTAATACTTCTACCACTGTTGTTGTTAAGAATGTTACACTACTTCTGTTGTCAAGACTACATCTGCAGCACCAGCACCACTACTGTTAATACTACTTTAGTTACTACTAGTAGTACAACTACTACTTCTGCATCCTCCAGTGAATGTGTATTTCTGCTATACTTTGCAACAAACAAGACTACTGCAGCCTACTACTACTGCCACTGCCTTTGCTGACATAGCTAGTACTACTTATAAAACTACTAATGGTATGACTACTGTGTGTCCTCAACGTGGCACTACATTGCGTGTGAAGAGAGCAATTGATGTCAGTATGCCTACGCAGGACGAGAAAACTCACAAACCAAAAGTTCAAAGGCAATTTTCCAATTAAAGCTGCAAGCAGCATTGAACAGGCCCTCGTGCCTCCGTGCATGTCGTGCCGCGGCACAGTTGAAGGGCTTCTGTCACGGGCATGTAGATGTCTTCAGATCCGGGCTGTATTCAGACAGTGCAAGAAGGAGATAAACATCGTTTCCTTTGTCCACTATTTTGCCTGCTGCTGGGGCTGCTTGGCTGCAATTTCGTGGGGGGCACTATTCAGCCAGTTTGCATCACTGATGGAATATTGTCATGTAGACGAGTTCCAGCCGGGACTCTTATCAAACATTTAAGTTTGGTGCAGACAATATGTGCAATAAAGTTATAGCAACTTCCTCTGTCATGATGAAACATCAAATCTCAAAGGTGTGAGGATGAGAATTTTCTTCAGGGTGACACAAGTCTGTCTTGCTCACACCTGTGTCATCAAAATTAAGCAAGTTTTTGGCCCTTTCACTTTTTCACACTCACAATTAGTAAATTGAAAACACTTGATGAGTTTGGTTGTGAAAGAAATTAATTTCGTAATTTTCATCAAGTCTGTTTTTAGAAAAGTACAGACTTTTAACCCACATGACCTGGTGAAAGTTTGATTGAAATGTGTACAAAAATACTCATACATTTGAATGGAGAGTGTGAGCAAACCCACACTTTTTTGATCATTTACTGCTTCCACATAGTTTTGGATACAAACTTCATTTGAACTTTAAATGAGTCACGAGACTTTGACCTACAAATCTAGGTCAAATTTAGGTCTGAAGTGGCGAGATAATAAGAAAGAAGAAAGAAGAAAGAAAGAAACAGAACAGATACAAGAAGGTCTTCGCCCCTTTGGGGCTCAGGCCCTAATGAGAAATAGAGAAGAGCTGACAGTGGAGTTACATGACTAGTTTTCGTTGAGAGTAGAGAGTCAATCTTTTGCTCCAACTGTTGGCAACATGCTTTGGCCAGCAGCAAGACAAACAACAGCTTTATTGTGGGTACCAAAAATTTTAAATTGGTGGCAATCAGAAAAATCTCTAAACCATCTTCTCTCTTACCGCTCGATAGTTCTCCCATATCTAAATCCTGGTTTATTCGCAACTTTAGATAAGTCCCTCTTAAAAGTGGTAAGCCATCAAAAGTACTTGGCCCTCTACTTCAAGACAGGTGCTGCTTCATCTGCAGCAATGCAGGGAATTTCCTCGTTCATGTGACAATTTTTATCATCTTCTCTGCTCAACAATCTGTTAGGTCTTACGACCCATTGGATAAGTCATGCATATAGCTGGTGGTTGTTATTAATTTTTACTCATGTCTTTCCTCTCTCGTTCTGCTGGCTCTCACATCTAAAATGTCCTCCGGCCTCTGACAGCTGTCTAGCCTTCATTTGCTCGCTAACCCTCCTCTCTTCTGGCCTCTGATGGTCCTCTAGCCTTCATTGCAGGCTAAAATCTCTTTCTTCTGGCCCTCTAGCTTTCATTGCAGGCTAGCATTGCTCTCCTCTGGCCTGCAACAGCCATTTAGCCTTATTGTAGGTTAAAATCCATCCCTCTCAGATGGGCCTCTCGACTTCATAGCGGGTTAAATTCTATCCCTCTCTTTCCTTTTCGCATCACAAACCCTAATAAGTTGTTTTCCATGTCAGAGAATTTTCTCTTTAGTGCTCACTATGTTTACTGGGTTTTTTCTTGTGAATTATGTTTCATGATATGCTATTTTTATCTCCTCTCAGAGCTGAATCCACCTCGGCATGGTAAGAATGCTTTCTTTTATTTTGGGCAATCCTGTCCTATCTCATCTAATCTTCAGAGTTACCTACACTTTATGAAAATGCTTCACATCGAGTGTAATCGTCAAAAATCTTTCTGTCACTATCATCAATAAATATTGTTATACACTTCCAATTGATCTCCCCTTATTGAACTGTCTGTAATAAACATCCATCACAGTTCAGAGATCCACCTCCTGCTTCAACTTTGACCTACTGTACATTTCACTTTTAGTTTGACCTCCAAATAAAGTGGTCTAGATAATATCAATAAACTTTGTTTGTTTCCAATCTGTCTGATCATCTTACTGTTTACATTTCTGACCCATCTGACTTTGTCACTGTGTTTCCTGATATCAGCAATGAAAGGGGTACTCCAACGATAAAGGATTGTGCATCCATAAAATTTGTTGGCTTCTGAGAGACACATTTTTAAAAGAATATACCCTTTTCACAGCAGACATTTTGACTTGTCAGAGCAGGAAGAGCACAGGTATAGAGGAGGTGTTACTGATAACATTAACGATGGCTCCATTCCAACAATTGTCCTAATACGCCATGTCAGTGAGCATGCACAATATCAGACCCTGGAACTGGCTCACATAGTGAAACGCAGCCATCATTAATGTCATTAATTTCACATCAAATGTCTGCAGTGAGTCTATGAACCAGTGCTGCCAACTATTTTCAGTAGGAAGTAGCTAAAACTGCAGGAAAAGCCGCTTGTTGTCGCTAGATAACGTCATGTGCTAATTTGCATATATATGATGTCATGATGTAATAACATGCATACAAGATTTTCAAAAATGTAAACAAATTAAGTTAAGTTAAATTAAACTAAACTGACTGTAAGTAGCTATTTCATTAGCTATTTTTCTTTTCAAGCAGCTCCTCAATGTGCATCTATATCTACCTCTAATATTAAAAAAACGTTTTATGCAGGTTGCATCAACTCTAACTGACAAATCATGAGTAGATGATCGTGCATTGGAATAAATTCACTACTGTTAACTCTGTTAAGTTAAATCATTTTGAATAAAGAACAGTGAGGATCAATGACTGATCATTAGGTACATAAATTCACAGTTCATTCACATCTCTGTCTGGCTGATGATTGGTCCATTGAATGTGCTGCTGCTCTGTCCCACCCACTGAACAGTCAATCCAGAGAGCCACATTAGCTCTCATTCACTGAGAAATAATGGCGTCTCCCTTCAAGGAGAGAAGTTAAGGTCTGTCAAAAAAGTCGTTAGATATGTCACTAGCCGCTTTTTTGAAAAAAAGACACTAAAGGGGTCTGAAAAGTCGCTAAATCTAGCAACTAAGTCGCTAAGTCGGCAACACTGCTATGAACAATGTTGAAGCAGCAGAGACAAAGATATCTTGACTTTTAGTCTCTACTATGGATCAAACTCCATAAATGCTGGAGGACAATCATGCTCAGTCATTCTATCATTAGGAGTGACCACAAGGTACTGTTGAGAAAATTATACAAAAACTCCTTTATTTTGAAGAACAAGACAAAAGGTTTGAACAAAAGTTTGCTCCACACGTTGCTGATTCTAGGACATGTGCACATGAAGAGAAAAGAGAGGATCTCTCTCTGACATTGTTTCCTACAGTACTTTATACCTTGTTACAAACAAGTCATCTCAGTAAGTTGTCAGTTCTGTATCTCAGGCCCAAAGAGACTTAAGTGTCAAAATGTAAATTAAGAGGTTAAATAATAACGTAGCATTACAAAAGGAGTATAGCACTATACTACAGTACAAAAAGGTTTTCTTCATCTAAGTGACAAAGTTAAAATAAAGAGAAAAGGCTAAAAACAAAGTCCTTAACAACACCCATATGAATATCACCTTGACATTAAATTAAGAGTACAATATTAAATGAAGATAACTATACAACACAGCTAGCAATGTGGTTCTGGGGATGGTAATGTTGGAATGTCTGACAGTCTGCCACTTTAATCTAGACTGATATCTCAGCAACTACTGCCATGAAATCTGGTACAGCCATTCATGTACCCCCTGAGGATTCATTCTAAACTCTGGTGAACTCTGGTGATCCTTTAACTATTCATCTAGTACCTTCTAGACATTCCCATCAGCCACAGCTACACTTAGTGCAAATGAGCAAACATTAGCATGCTAATATGCTAAAATAAGATGGTGAACATGGTAAACATTATAAAGAACTGAAGTAAAACCAGAACTTCCAGGTTCTGTTCCAGAAATAAGAAAACATTCAAAATTCCACTGATATTTGTAACTTCACCAATAACTAAAAATCCAGCCTTGGAACAGAGCCTTTCTCAACAGTATGATGTGGGGCTTGCTATGTTAAGTGTTTTGAAAAACAATCCAATATCATTGTTAATAAGATCTTTACAGATGAGAAGGGTCCATGGGCAAGTCGAGGGGTCAGACATGTCTGTAATAACAGCAGGACAGAGAGGAGAGAACAAAGTTTTCACTATAGAGATTACAACTAGAGAGCTGAAAAAATGACTTTTGAAAAAAGCATTGAGTTTTATGGATATGGACAAAACCAAATTACGATGACCGGCACTTCTATTTTTTTCATGACAGCTCTAGTTTTTCTGTGCTTACAAAGTAATCATTGTTTAATTGTGTTAAAATCAAGAGGGTTTCAATTCCTTATAGCAACTGCTGTAATGGATGCCAAGTTGAAGATAGAAAGTAGACCTAAACCCCAGGAACAGGCTTCTTTTTTTAGAAAGACTGATGAAAGAGACATCCTAAATGAGACATTGCTAGTGGAAAAGAGGCTAGTCTGGACATGATGTCAGGACTTTGGCTCTCTATAGGTGCTAAACATTAGAATATCAGCATTGTCACGGTGAGTACTTTTAGCATGTTGATGTTAGCATTTAGCGCAAAGCACTGCTGTGCAACCTCACAGAGCCACTAGCATGGCTGTAGACTAAGTGTTGTTCCTTTTGTTTCTTTTCCAAAGTACAGCATTAAATGCTGTGTATAAGTATACAATGCACTGTTAATGTGATATTCATATGGGTATTGGATGATCACTCCTAATAACTATTAAATACTTGGGCATATTGATGTCATAAGTAATTATCAATTGCCCAATTCAGAGATAATGTGTGGTGTGTCATGTGTATATACAAGTGTTCTCAGACCCTCACTTTTACCTGAAGACCATTTGTGGCCCAAACATCATCAATCACAATTCAATTACAAATTCAATTGGGCCAGATTTTAAAACCTAGAAATGTAGATGGGCCAGACATTTTCAGCAGCCTCTTTAAAAATCTTTTTTAGCTTTTGGTAATGACAAACTTTAAACAAATGCAAATGAATGTAGTAAAAAATAGCAATGTTTATTGTTTCACTTTTGAAATTAAAAAAAATGTTTTGGTCGCATATTTGACCGTGGCACATGACAATGTGCAGAAAAAGATTAAAAAAGAGCTATCAATGCACAGAATCATAAAAATTATAACAAGTGGCAATAACAGTAAACAATAACACACTATCTCTCTACCAGTATCTCCATATATGTTCACTAAAAGTGCTTGTTTTAGCCACTGACAGGCTTAGATTGTATTATAAGTGTCTGACAACATTATGAAAAGGACCATACAGAGAAATAACACATTTTTCTTTACCTTTCACTTGATCCAACCTGTTTGTTATTGTGTCTAACCAAGTCTCACTCAAGGAGAATTCTTGCTCGGAAATCCTGTGAGAGTTGAAATCAGCTAAATATTCAGCCATGACTTTGAAAATCTTTTAGATAACCCTAAGCTACACTTTCTGCACAAGCACTTTTAGTGGACGTACATTAACAGGGTGCAATTGAGTTGGACGGGTGTATGTGGTGTGTCCAAGATGGCAGACCCATTTGCGCATGTGTTACTCACATCCCCAGTTGACTCAGATCCTGTAGTGACAGGCAGAATATGTTTGTATGTTCTGAATGGCCACACTAAGGCAGAGTGAAAAGCCGGCCACCTTAGGGAGAAAAGACAGGGTTTGACATAATCTGATGCCCCGAGACAGTAGAAGTTTATGCATAGTATGTTGATTGGCAGACCAGTGACTAGCCAATCAAAGTCTGTGACATGAACACGTTTCAGGAGATGTCATCGTTTTCAAGATATCTGACAGATGAAATGCATTGTGATTTGCTAAAATACACAGCTGTTAGCCCCTTAGCCTCTTACTGGTGAATCTACTGGGTCACCAAATACGTTGTAACACCAGTGCTCAAAAAAAATGTCAGCAAAAGAAACTTACAAGACTACAAAATGAAAGAGGGGCTTTTTTCATGGAAATATCAATACTGCAGCGATTGCGTTATGTCTTGCACAGTTTGCTGGCTAATTCACCAGCCGGCTAGCATCCTCAGTGCATAGACATGTCTTCTGTATGACTTTGACAGCAGTAACCTCTGCAGGAGACACACAGCTCTTTTTAAGTGTTAATTACCAAGGTTTATAACTGACAACATATACAGTTCAGTTAAAACCAACAAAATGTTTGCTGCGGATCACCAGGAGTGTTTTTTATTACATTATTGAGGTGCAGCCTTCATCTCTGTGGCTCCTGCCAGCTTTATCAACATCTACCACAGAAATCACTCCTAAAGTACAGATATTACAGCTGTTGCTCTGAAAAAGCCATCTTCTACACTGAGTGTTGCATTATGGGTTGATTTTACCATTAATGTTGCTATCTTGGCGATTATCTTAAAGTCTGTTTGTAGTGAGTGTGTTAGAGTTTGTCAACACTAAAAGTGTTTTGTTAGCCCAGTTTAACCTGCAGGAGTTTCTGAAGGCTCATGTAATATGTTTTTCTACCACGGAGGAAATAAATTCATGACAAGTGAAAACGGGTCCAAAGCATCTTCTGATGCCTCTACTGCAGAAATGGAATATGTCAAGCTGCCAAATACCACTGTGACAAATGATAAAGAGCTCAAAAAGACAGGCAGTCATATAAATGCTAACTGTCAGAGAAAATAACTCTTCACCGCTTCCAAGAGCTTGGTTGGAGAGTATGTGACTATGTAACCATACTATGATGTAAGTTACATTCAAAAAGTAACGTTATTTTTCCCAAAACAGCTGTTGGAAAAGGGGGGGTTGTCTTATAATCAGGGTTGCCTTATATTCATATTATTTGTATTCGTACCTTGAGCCTGAGTACATTATGCCATTGAGAGCTACTGTGACTAAACACATTGAAAAACACTTTAAGGAGAAGGATGAGCTGAAAGTCAAGCTAGCTCTGACCACCGACTGGACAGCTCTCACAAATGAAAACTACATCACAACTTTTCTTAAAAATTAACCAGTTAGTTACCGGTTAATGGGTGTCGGTCTGTCAACAGCAAAATTAACCGAAACTCACATCCCTAGTTTAAACCTAAAGTAACTAACCTGAGGTTTAACCCAGCGTGAACACAAACAAATGACATTATGTTCTTTCTCTCACTGTTCAGTTAGTACATTTCTGCATATCTCTCAGCATTTATTTAATTGTTAATGTTAATTTATTTAAGTTTATTATCAAGGTCTTCCATACTCACTGAAATATTATCATAAATTCTGTTTTCTCCTTATGTATTCCATACTATCTGGCTTTATACAAAATTCAGAGAAGCCTACATTTATACACCATTCATTTACTGATCCAATATGTGCCTAATATTATATTTTGCATATTTGTGTAATATATCAACATTACATATCAATAACTAAAGGAAAACCACCAAATCTAAAAGGGAACTTCGCTGTTGTACATATTATGTATGATTAAAAACCAAACTTATGGGGAAAAAATTAGTTATTTTTTTATTTTTTGGCTGCCGGGCCAGTGAAAATATACCAGGGGCCAGTAAAACTCGTTATCTACTGGCCATGTATGCCAGTGGGGAAAAATATTTCGTTAAACCTTGGAGGTGGGTTGTTAGTAGCCTTATTGTTGCTAGGCTAGCGAGTTTCTTTAAGTCCATTAATAATGTGTCCTTCAGCGTTAATCAGCCCTAAAAGTGATCAGAAAGACCAGTTCAACTGGCGGCAGGTTGGTTCATGTAACATACTGTACTTCCACAGTGGAAATGAAGCCCCAACAAGTAAGAGAGAGGTGACAGAGTGGGGACTGAATAAGCCCGCAGCAACGGCGCTGGGCTGTGAAGCGATTTGGCGTAGTAGCTGCACTAGGTATTGCAACTTCCAGGGTCATCACGTGACACTTCTTTATCATCAGAATTTGATCCATTCAGTCCAATAACATTTGGAAAGTCTAGAGATGCCGTGTGATTAATTGATTTGATCCCGTTCATGTGTGGGGGAGGCTAACTCGAGGCCAGCCGGCTCGGCCAGCGGAGCTCTCAAGCGCCCATGCTCTTACCCGACTTGGGTGAACTAGGATTCAAGTGCTCATGCTATATGGGTCTAACCATGACCAAATCGTCTTTCAAGCCGCCAGTAACGGCCGGTGTCTCAAATAATAAGGAGTTCAAACAGACAGTCTGTCAGAGAAAATAATTCCCACCGCTTCCAAGAGCCTGACACAAAAGTGGAAATTATGTCTGCTGTGATGAAAGTAGTTCATGTTCTACTTTTATGTTTTATAATCAGGGGTAATCAAATATTCGAGCCAATATCGTAGATTTCTTCTCCGTTGGGTCTCCCTACTTGTAACATATTTGCCTGTTGTAGTTATTGTATAACAGATTCTGCTGCTGTTCCTCCTATATCTACCACTGCTTTTTACAATGACTACTACTGCTTTCATTTCTTCTCTTGCTGCTGGTGAAGAATGAACAGACTGACCAAAGTCACATTATAGACAGAATACAGTACGTTATTGTGTACCTGTCATCAGTATGGAGTGAAAACATTAACTATTGAGTTTTATTCTTGTTTCCCGATTCTATATCAGTAGTGCACTGTCTGATCCAGTCATGCCAATAAAATCACCGTGATGAGGGTAAAGAAGAGCCATTTTATAGTAGCAGCTGTTACTTTACAGCCCTGCTCACTCCATTACTATTAGATTGTTAAAAAACAGTGAAAGAGCTGTCAGGAAAGGAGGAAAGGGAAATGATAAATCGGGAGAGAGAGATTAGGAGAGGAAAAATGTGATGCAGAGAAGAGAGCAACTGTGTGAAGCAGAGTGGTGAGAGAATTTAAAAAAAGAGTGATAGAGAGAGTATGGAGGAACATTGATCGCCCGTGTCTCTCTCACTGCAGTGGTAGTAAACAATCAGCCAGCCTCCTTTGTCCACAAGACTAAACCACACCCCCTCCTTTTGTCATACTCTCCCTCCCTCTTACCATCTCTGTCTCACAATCCATTTCTCTCTCCCTCCTTTTCTCTTGCTATCTGTAAACCTAAATTATGTGTCCCTCTTACAGTATGTGTGCATCTATCCCTCTATCACTCGTCCCTTCCTCTGTCTCTCTGTAGAGCTATGACGCTGTGTTGCTAATGCTAACTAGCAGTTGTTGCTTGCAAACTAGCTAATGAACGATGAAATAGACACACACAGAGAGAGACAGACTAACAGACAATGCGACACGCAAATTCATACCTTGGCTAATAGTAATCCACGCCTTTAGTAAAAAATAGAATCCAGTTTAAGGGCCCAGAGTAGCTTCTGATGGTAGCGCAGCTCTCTCTCTCTCTCTCTCTCTCTCTCTCCCTTTCACCCACACACACACACACACACTAGCTCATCCTCTGTCACACACATACGCTGCTACTCCTCCCCCTCCCCACACACACACACACACACACACACACACACGCAGGCGTCCTCCTTCTCTGTTCTCACGCGTATACACACACTCTCTAGGACCCCCTCCCCTCTTTTCCCACACACACACAAATGAGCATTCAGTCAAGGGCTACCCACAACCCCTTGCGCCACACAAAGACAAGGGGGTGTGACCAATCACACACCGCCTCACTCTGCACCTATGTTTTTTTCCCTCCCTCACTCCGACATACAAGCTTGTGGGCGGGCTGCCGAGAGGGTTGCCATAACAACGCATCCCCAGTTGCTCTTTGTTGCGATCACTCTTGCATTTACACACACACACACGCACGGACACATACACACAGTCTCCACAGTCTTTCCTTTTAAGATCTCTGTAACATGTCTCTGCGCTGCTGCATACATCTCTGTTACGTGTGTGTGTGTGTGTGTGCGTGTGTGTGTGCACATGCTCTTAGCCGGTGTTGCAGTACAGCAGCTGGGTTCTGGTGTGACCCAGTTAGAACACTAAGGCTGGATGTAGGACACACACACACACTCACACACACACAGATACAGCCAACAGAACATTCCAGAACTATGAAATGGTTACATATATAAATATGCTAAATATGTATGATAATTAAGCAATATTACACGAGGGGGTGTGCTTTACCGTCATTGTTGGCACGACAGTGATGCGGTCGAACGAGGCGCTTGCGCCGAGTTCCGTAAGCGTCACCATTTATCAACAAAATAAAAGATATAAACAAAATGTATTCGCATTGTGAGGCAGTTCGCTCTAAAAATAAAAACTTTGTGCTTGTGTTATCTCCGTTTCCATGGATATACATGGGGTATGACTAATACCTGGAAAACAATAACTCACGTCAGTAGAATCCTATGTAATAAAACCTAGTTAACTACTCCAGCAAGTAGGTCGACCCTTAGTAACGACCTAGCAACAGAGACGATTTTTAGTCCCTGATGACTCAGCCAGCCAACTTCAGCTAATGCTTTCTGGAGATCACGGCATCTCCCAAACTGAATAAATACCTCACATATAAACACAAAACTGCTTTGCTCGCTCAATCTCGTTGTAACTAAGATATCTGCTGAAATTTTTTTTTTCCATGGACAGATCTAGCTACTTTGTCCGCAAACTTCACAGGCATTTTTAAGCTAGTAGCGCCGTAGCACCAGCACAGCTGATGGAAGATGTCAGCGTGGAAGTTGAGATATACTCTCATCTGAAGGGAAAATGGCTAAGTTTTGCTGTGTATGGGGGTGCCAGGTAACGATGAAGAGTGAAGAAGGGTTCGGGTTTTGTGTGTGTGTGACTGTGTAACTCGTCCCACAATCTGAGTTCAGTCCACTCGGCAAAGGGTCTGTTTTGTTTTTCCCACAACCCCTAATCAGTTCAGTTCAATCCAGTTTCACAAACATAAAGACAACTCAAAACTCCGCTCCGGGTTTTCACCGCAGACCCCCAAACAAAAAAAAACAAACGAAAGACACTAGTAAGACAACACAGTACATAAAATAAAGCCAACAGAAACGTCACATAGGTTGGACCACCGTGTTTAAGTATACATCTTCAAACGTTACAGTTACGGCTGAAATTAGAACAGAAAAAAACAAGTTTGCCAAGTTCATATATCTACGCAATTCAAATCAACCACCAGAAATGACTGTTGTCAGCGCAACGTCACAGTCTGTAGCTCTATTGAATGGCGGAGTAATATTTTTTTAGCGATGAGACTTTTTTCATTTGAGCACGGCTAGGTGTGCTGTCATGCTGATTTGAGCACGTTCCAAATGTCTAGTTGACCAATTAGATTGCTTGGTCGGAACTAAGTGTTGTATAATATATGTATACAATACATGTAATAGTTCCAGTACAGTAAAGCTACATCTTAGTGTTATCACTGTATGTTTCCTAGCAACAACAAAGTGTTTGTCTGCAATATTTTGTCTTTATAATTCCTGTCTAAGCTAACAATTGTATTGGAAAGGATCACACATTGGCTTGATCAACCATGTCTGAGTCTAAATGTTAACAAGACAAAAGGTATGTTTTTCTCTAAAACTATGGTAAAACCTCCTAATGCTGATATTTTCATCAAAGGTGAAAAAATTGATATAGTTACTGATTTTAAATATCTTGGTGTGAACTGGAGCCAATTTTGAACTTTAAAAAACAGTTAAAACCATAAAGCACAACTTAGCAAATTTTAGACATATTAGAAACTGTCTCTCTTTGGACGCAGCCAAGATATTTATGCATGCTATGATTCTTTCCCATATGTCTTATTGTATCACATGTTGGGGGCAGGCTGGAGAAACAGCCATAAAACCTCTAAAGTCTTTATACAAACAAACTCTAAAAACTCTGGATAAAAATCCAGTGCATTTCCATCACTTTGGGGTACTGGAGAAATACAATTTACTGAGCTTTGACAATTTTAGATTATTCTCAAATTTGTGCCTAGTTTATAAAATTTTAAATGATTTGGCCCCTCCTCCACTATGTGACTTTGTGTACACTCGCTCAGTAAGTTCTATTAGATCCTCCAGAATATCATCTATACAAGATTGTACCATACCATTTTGTCGCACTGCATTTGAGCAGTCAGCTTTTTCTGTGAAAGCCACAACTCAGTGGAATGCCCTACCTGACGATATGAAGAACTGTAGTTCAATCAATACATTCAAGGCCAAACTAAAAAATCAACTAAAGACGAATCAGCTGTGTGACCACTGAGTCTAGTTTACATTATTAATTTTTAATTGACATTGTGGGTGTATGTGATGTGCTGTTGTGTGTAGCTTTGTATTTTGTATGGTGTGTTCTGTGTGTTTTTTTCTTTTTTTGTTTTGTTTTGTTTGTTTTCTTTTTTGTTTTGTTTTGTTTGTTTTGTTTTGTTTTGTTTTTTTGCTTTGTACTGTTTGTTGTTGTGCTGTTGTATGTTTTGATTGTGGGGGACTACGTGTAACCGACAGGTTGAGTCCTCCCCACCATTTGAGGTCGCTACATAGCTGTAGTATCCCAGTCGCTTCCTGTCCCACACACCAGAACCAAATTTCTCCAATCAGTGGCACATTAACAGAGTAGCACAGTTATTCATTGTCTTCCTCTTGCTGCTGCTGCTCTGTTTGGTGCCATGCTCTCACACTTTGTGTCCCCCATGGCCTGATGGTATTGATTTGAGTTATACAGCCGAGGTAACCTTATTTTATCCTTGTGTTTCGGTAAATGTAAAAAAAAAAAAAAAAGAGACGATTGGCCTAACCTGTGTTTTTTTTTTTTTTGTCTCTGCAGCTGTGATCTCACTTGATTTTTAATTTCTTTTATTGAGTTTTAAGTGATAGGTTTTATTCAGTGATCTTAGTGTATTTATGTTTTATTTCTTTTAGTATACTCCTAATTTGTTTTACATTTGGTGGTGGTTGTGAAGTTTACTTGGTGTAACTTATTTATTGTTTTTAACTAGCTGATTCATACAGATGTGGTGCTAACATTTAAACGGCTTTGTGCTTTTATTTATTTATACTTCTTGTGTGCATATATATTGTGATTTGTTTGTAGTGTTAATGCCAACCTAAACTGTAACACCTTTGTATGTTTCCTTTTTTTAGTCAATTCCTCCACCTCCCTATTTTATGTATTTTTTTAAAAATCTTTTTAATATGTTTTTTTTTTTAATTATTTTAGGATCACTTACTAATGTTCTTCAGTTTGATGTTTTTTACATCCT
Organism: Thunnus thynnus; assembly: GCF_963924715.1. NCBI lineage: Eukaryota > Metazoa > Chordata > Actinopteri > Scombriformes > Scombridae > Thunnus > Thunnus thynnus. Next base: position 408,739 of record NC_089525.1, on the reverse strand, counting down.
CTATTTTTTACTGCCATTTATTATATGCTGCATCATTGAAGAAGATTAAAAACAACAACTCTTTTTAATACCTTAAAAAAACCACGTCTCTGTTAATTCTTTTTGTGAAACTTACCTGTGTGATCGAAGTAAGAATTCATTTGATGTATTCCCTGGGTGGAATTCCCAGGGTGGCGTTGTCGGATTTTTAACTTAGTCTAACTTGAGTTTTTAGACAATCCCTCATCGGGTTGCATACGAATGCAAATTAGCTTTGAGCTAACTCTGGTGCAGTGCGTCTTTAATGTTTAAAACTGCACACTGTCCCAATCAATAAATCAAATCAAATCAAATCAAATTTTGGCTGATTTCTGCTGTTTGTCTCCACCTTGTGTCTGTATTTTAGCAAATATTTGACCAATTGAACAATAAAACATGTAGCATTAAGGACTGCTAAAGTTGGAGGAAAAGCATCGACCACTATTAGCATCATAGTTTTGTTGAGGTTGCATTACTGGATTTTAAAACTTATTTTCCTGTTGAAGCCTTAAAGACCATCATGAGTGCGAGAGATGCTCACCCCAACTTCTGACTGTGAATCCACTGATAAATTTTCACATCAGTGTTATCATTTAACGTTATTAGAGAGCAATAGGATAAGGTTGATACTGGTGATATAGAATCAAATTTATAACTGCTGGCTAAGGATAAGTGTAAATATGGTACGATTGTTATTCATGTCGATGGGAATGACTCCTGATTATGCCAATCGGAGGTCACCAAAATTAATGTTGACTCATCTCTGTGCTTCCATTAGAACAGTTACCCACCCAAAACCACATAGAAACTGTGTCCCCTGACCACTTAAATCAATTAAATCTAAAATAATCACCACTGCAATAGTACAACAAAATAGGAGAATTAAATATGGACCCTTAAACATTAGATCTCTGCCATCTAAAGCTGTATTAATAAACAATCTAATTACTTAATAGCTTTAGCACTGCATTTATCTCATTATTAGACTCAATTGGCTTCTCTGAGTGTACATAAACTCGCTCACTGTCTTAATCACACCCTTGACCTTATTCTGGCTTATGGCATCGAAAATGAATATTTAATAGTTTTTCCACAAAATCATATTATATCAGACCATTACTCAATAACGTTTGAATTCCTATTACTGGACTAACACCATTAGACACAGCACTATGAGATAGACATCTGATAGTGTTGTAGATAAATTTAAGGAAGCCATTCCATCAGTACTGCATCCAATGCCATGTCTCAATACAACTACTACTCCTACGTTAACTTTAGTCCCTCCTAAATTGATAATCTTTTTGATAGTGGCTGGCTCATTGCAAATGACACTCGACTCCATTGCCCCTTTAAAAAAAGAAGATAATAAAACAATAGGTTAGCACCATGGTACGACTCCCAAAACCCGCAAATTAAAGCGAACATCGTGAAAATTTGAAAGGATATGGCGTTCCACCAAACTGGAGGAATCTCGTTTAGTCTGGCAAGATGGTCTTAAAATATATAAGAAGACCCTCAGTAATACCAGAGCCACCTATTACTCATCATTAATAGAGGGAAATAAAAACAGCCCTAGGTTCCTTTTCAGCACTTTGGCTAGGCTGACAGAGTCATAACTTTACTGATCCATGTATTCCTCTAGCTTTCAGTAGTAATGACTTCATGAGCTTCTTTAATGATAAAATTTGAACAATTAGAGACTTAATTCATCACCTCCTGCCCTCAACTGGCGCCAATTTATCTTCAAACACAGGAACCACAGAAACAGCTGTAAAACCTGATATATATTTAGACTCTTTTTCTCCCATCCCAACTAGGCTGCTTAAAAAAGTTTTACCCTTAGTTAGCACTTCTTTACTAGATATTATCAATCTGTCATTATTAACCAGATATGTAGCACAGTCCTTTAAAGTAGCTGTAATTACACCTCTTCTTAAAAAGCCTACTCTTGATTCAGGCATTTTAGCCAACTATAGACCTATATCTAATCTTCCCTTTCTCTCTAAGGCTGCATTTACAGTGCCTGGTACAAGTGACCCAATTCCAATTTTTTGCTTACATGTGGCACAGATCAGATATGTATTATGAATGTGTAAACAGGAAAAAAGCACATGGAATCAGATATTCTCAGATCCATTTCAAGCCTCAATCATATGTGGAAATAAATCTGATATTAATCGGATATCTGCCAATGCAACTGTCATCTAAATGGACAGATCGGATATTCCCAGTCATTGCGATTCATATGTCATTGAAAATGCAACCATCTTATACTTTTCCACATTTTCAATTATGTATAATGTTTTCATGTGCACAACTACTCTCTGCTGAAAAACAAACAAGTACAGTGAAAGTGAAATGGAGGACGAGGGCTCAAGCCAGTGGACACCTGCCGAGGTTACCTGTCTTTTAAACCTTTGGGGTGTAGAGTCGGTGCAGGCCAAAATACAGGGTTTATACCAAAACAGATCACTTTATAAAGAAATTTCAGCCCGTATGGGAGAGCGAGGTTTTAAACGCTCGTGGATACAGTGTCAACGCAAAATCAAGAGCTTAAAAGCGAAATACAAGGAGGTTAAAGACCGCAACAGCAAGAGTGGCAGTGGTTGTATTACATGCCCCTTCTATGACCAAATGGAAGTCATTTTAGGTGACAAAGCTTGCTGCCGACCACCTGAGATACTAGATAGCTCCCGACAAGAAGCAGCATCGTCAGTAGACAGGGAAGACACGGAGTGTGATTACATTACTGGTAAGGAAGAACTAAAGTTATTGCTGACAATTAATAAAGTAGCTGGCATATAACATTAGTTTAGCCATTGTCAGATGAGAAAAAGTGATGTGATATTATCAATAATGTTAGCGTTAGCCTATTTGTTTAGAATCAAGGGTGTAATGATGTTACTGGCTGGCTAGTTATCATCATTACTAATTATCGTTACATAAGCATGATGACATCACATACTTAACCTAACCTGGCTAGTTAGCTGAGTCACGTCGTAATCGTAACGTCATTTCTAATTTGGTGATGACAACAATACTCTAAATAATATGCTACAGCAATACAACGAGCTATATCAAAAATTTTGTTTTTGTTATTATAGTCTATATAGTTCAGTAATGTTAGTCCTGTTTGTTGAGGGTAATTTTGAATATCTTTATATCAGTCACTTTTTATGTTACAAGACAACATTTGCCTTTCACCAGATGAGCTTCCTGACACACCAGAGACCACCTCATCTAGTGAGAAAACAACCTCATCCAGTGTGACCACCAAAGAGGCGACATCAAGGGTCTCAACACCAACACCTGGCACACACCAACAGGAGCGTAGTGGATCCGTTACGATTTCATAATGCTATAGTAGTCATTGTTCCTCAGAAAATATTGTGTCTCGTTTTTACAAATAGTTATTTCAGTCATTTAAGGTATTGTACATCCTTTCACACAAAATTGTTAATAGAACAAGACAGCTAGAATGATAGGGGTGCACAGTGCAGTAATCCATAAAGAAAAGTAATAAAGTAATCCATAAACAATTTGCTCACTATATAAAGAAATTAATTATGTCTTTCAAAATGGAATCCACAGTGGAGATGCTTGGCCAGAAGATTAAAGATTCCCTCTCAGAGACAGATGACACCAAGCTTCAGCTTAAATTGCAAGCAGCACAGCACACCCACGAGTTAAGGATTATGACCCTGTTTACACAGGTCCTTGCAGGAAGACAATCTCACCAGCCTGAGATGCCACCCCTTCACCCAGGCCGTACCACCCAGTCAAGCTCATACCCGGATCATGTCCACCCTCCCTTGGTTTGGTCAAGATTATGCCCATCCTGCTCCCTTTCACCAGGACCATGCCTGTCTTGCTCCCTTTTACTGGGATCACAAATGCCCCATTCCTCTTTTTCACCAAAATGATGCCCACCCTCTTCCTCGCCTTCACCAGGATTATGTTTCTGGTAGTCCCTCTCGCCATTCACACCCTCCATTTTTTCAAGAGGACCCTCCTCCCTCCTCCTTTTCCCCATGATACCTAACATTCACACTCTCACCAGGCCCACATATACTCTCAGCCAACATTCCTGCTCAGTCAAAGCCAAGCAGCCCCCAACCGCAATCTGCAACTCCCCAGCCATTTCAGGATGACTAGTCCAACTATACTGATAACAAGATCATAGGTGTAGTTCAATCCCCCCAATGAAACAATGAAAGGTGTTAGTGGCCTACAAGTATTTGAGCTTTCTCCTGTTAACTAGAGGAGTTATGTCATCCAGTCTGGATGTTGAATGTCATGTTTGCCTTTGTATTTGTTATGGGTTCAAGATCTATTCCATTCGAGTCACTGAATACAGTTTAACTAAAAACAAATTCAGCATGAAGAATGTGGACTTGACTTTATTATTGTACAATTGAGACACTTTCAGTGTAACATTGCTGTACTCACATTTTCAGCAAAAAATATATATACTGTGTCAAAATAAAATGCTTAAAATATAAAACTATGTATTAATATGAAATTGGCATTTATATTTGCCAGCGTCATTACAGTTTTAGCCTACAGTAGCCTATATGTGATTAATTGTTCCGTCAGTGCCTCTCTGATTCTTAATGGTTGGGTGTCTGCAACACCCGATGGGTCAACAGCCTCTGCTGGTATGTTAGGAGGTCCAGCTGCATTGGGATCCACATGCACTGTATGCCTTGTTGTGTTTTTTGCATACATTATGCAGAGTGCAACATACACAGATGATTGTAGGGACCAATGATATGTCTACATCAAGACGTTTTGCCAGACACCTCAATCGACCCTTTAAGCGAATGAATGCACACTCTTCCGACATTCTAGCCCCACTTAATCTCTGGTTGAAGTAACCCTGGTCTTCGGTCAGATACCCAGTCTCAGGGTAACCCTTCATCAGCCATGACCAAAGTGGGTAAGCTGGATCCCCTAGCAGCATGATGGGCACTTGTGTGTCTTGGATCTGAGGTCATGAAAAATCAGAAAATATATAATTACAGCTCTCATACTGAAGAGATATGTGATCATGGCATGACAATGCAAATCCAGGTTAAGGTTTTCAGTTATTTAATTGTACGTCAATATCAATGATCCATACTGCATTACAAAAACTGTCTATATGATTGGTCATGATCCTAAAATCCTAAATCCAAATATGTCATTACTTAAATGTACAAACAATTATTATGGTAAGATTAGATATGGGATAAACAACAGATCAGGTCATGGTTATTGACTTTTTAAAAGCATAAGAGAGAGGGAATTTGTGCTTGATTTCAAAATAGAAAAAAAAGGCAAAAATTGTTAATGTAAACACTTTATATCTTCATTATAGTGTTGTGTATATAATTCAACAACAGGGATTTATTTTAAGTGTCATTTGATTTTTCTGGTGAATTTTATGATTTCTCACATGAAAAATGTCATTCTGGGTAACTAATGGATTTTGAAATTATTAAAATTTCTGCCATTGTTGGCATATAAAGGTTTACAGATATTCATGGTTAGAGCTAAACAAATAATTACTCATAATCAATACTTATGAGTAAATAAAGAGTGGAGAGTTGAGTTGTGTAGTGTAATGTTTTTAAAAATGTACCTAATTGTTTATAATATAAATATGCTTTGAACACCAGAATTGACGCAACACGTCATTGAACCATGTACATGTTTTCTTGACTGTACATGACAAAATAACTCACGTTTGGAAAGAGTACTCCTCCTTCTACCATGTCATAAATATCAGAATTCCAAAGAACCCTGGAGTCATGGACACTTCTGGGTTATCCTATGTTGATATTAGTGAAACTATGGGGAAAAAAACATTGAACATTTTCACTTCAAGTACACATTTAGGGAGCACAGAAAACAATGATATCAATTCACACCCCTTACAAAAAAGTGCCATTTTGACCCAGTATCAACATGGTGTTTTTATTATTTATACCATACCATGGTATTTGCCAGGATTATGATAAACTCTTATAGTGTTATTAGAGTATATACAATCTTTGCCATGCTACTACCATAGTGACTGAATTATCACAGTATAACCATGGTATTATGATAATACCATGGTACTATTTTGTAAGGGAAGTTATACTATTTAATGATTTAATGGTTTAATTTACTGATACTATTTAACCACAATGTAACTGATGATAATAAATGATTCCACCATATGTTACTACAATGTTTTTTCATTAGGCATATCAATTATATCTGTCCTTACCAAAATCTGTGGTTCACAACTGCTTGCAAGATAACAGAATGCCACCCCTTTCGATGAAAGTAGTCAGACTGGTTTTCAGGTGGAGCGATGATAGGTATATGGCTCCCATAGATGACCCAAGTGCATTGGGGGAAACCCCAGTGGGTCTTGAATCCATGAAGGATGGTTTGGAGCTCCTCACCTTCTGGCAGTTAGATGTAATCATGCATTATCTTGTATTGCATGGCCTGGCAAAACTCGTGCCAGTGTGCGATAATCAGCTCCTGTAGCAAGCCACCATAGTCCAACTCCAACATGCTTCTGCACTGGGATTGCCCAGCAAAATCATGTATCCTCATAGGAGAGCCTTGGCCATAACCGCTCACACAACATGTCAAATGTTTCTTTCCGCATTCGTAAGTTGCTGACCCACTGTTCCTGGTCAAAGGTTCGAACAATACGATCCCAATAATCTTGAGTCCTTTTCCGCATCCACACATCCCTCTGAACCGATGTAGCAATGATCATTGCTCTCCTCTTTCTTCTCCACTTTAAAATGTGTAAAAATATGACATTTTGTGGACCTCTAAAGATGCTTTGGAAAGCAGCTTGAATTATTATTTCAGTTTTGTTTGCATCCATTGCAAATGGCGGATTGTTTGCTTCCATTTCGGTAACCAAACCCTTGTTTATTCATGCGGGTTGTTTCAAGTGTTAAGCAAATGTAAACACTGGTATCGGTATCGGACGCTTGTAAGAGTAGATGTAAATAGACAGTCAAAAAAATTGGGTATAGAAATTGGAACCTGGCATCAAGACATTCAGTGTAAATGCTACCTAAGATCCTTGAGAAAGCAGTACATAACAATAGTTTATTTGAGGATTTTAAGTCAGGATTTAAAGCGCATCATAGCACAGAGACAGCACTGGTGAAAGTTACAAATGACCTCCTAACTGTATTGAACAAAGGACTTCTCTCTGTACTTGTCTTGTTAGATCTTAGGGCTGCATTTGACACCAGTGACCATCACATCCTATTACAGAGACTGGAACATTTAATTGGCATTAAAGGAACTGCATTAAGCTGTTTTAAATCTTATTTATCAGACTGATTTCAGTTTAAACGATCAATCCTCCACACATGCAAAAGTTAGATACCATGTTCCTCAAGGTTCTTTGTTTGGACCAATACTATTTACATTATATATGCTACCCAATTATATTTATCAATGAAGCTGGATGAATCCAATCAGTTAACTAAGCACCAAGCATGCCTTACGGACATACAGACCTGGATGATTTGCAATTTTCTGCTACTAAACTCAGACAAAACTGAAGTTATCGTGCTTGGCCCTAAAAACCTTAGAAACACATTATCTAATGATATAGCTACTATGGATGGCATTACCCTGGCCTCGAGCACCACCGTAAGGAATCTGGTAGTTATCTTTGATCAGGATATGTCCTTTAACTCCCACATAGAACAATTTCAAGGACTGCCTTTTTTCACCTACGTAATATAAAATCAGGCACATCCTCTTCCAAAAAGATGCAGAAAAACTAGTCCATGCATTTGTTACTTTGAGGCTGGATTATTGCAATTCCTTATTATCAGGCTGCCCTAACTAGTCTCTAAAGACCCTTCAGCTGGTCCAGAATGATCATATTTCTCCAATTTGAGCTTCTTTGCACTGCCTCCCTGTAAAATCCAGGAAGGAATTTAAAATCCTTCTCCTCACCTACAAATGTACTATTGGAACAATGACTGTATCAGATCACGCCATGGTCATTCTAACAGTGAAGTTGAACTCAAAGAAAGGAAATACTTATGGAGGATGAATAATTCCCTCTTACAAGATGCTGGTTTAAAAGAGATGGTTAAAAAACACTAAATGAATATCTGAAATTAAATGATACAGAAGAAATTAACAGTATAATTTTGTGGGAAGGGGAGAAAGCTGTCTTAAGGGGAGAAATAATAAGGTGTTCATCAGTAAAGACAACAAGAACAAATTTAGACTGAACTTGAACTTCAAATAAAAGTATTGGAAGACAAACATAAAAAATCATGACCTCACATGACCTGAAATTAAACAAACAACTAAAGAAGAAAAGTGCCGAAAGATAGAATGTTAACAGAAGAAGTCACTAATACTTACAAAACAAAAACATTATGATGATGATGGAGGACCAAAATCCATGAAAATTTTAGCCTACAGGCTTAAGAAACAAAAAGGTAAATCTTATGTTACTAAGTTAAAGGATGACACATCAAAAATTCTAACAGATAAAAGTGATATTGCAGAAGCTTTTGCAAAATACTATGAGGAACTATATTAGGATGAAACCAACAACACAGATATGAGAAGAATGGAAATATACCTTATATAATATACCTATAATATGTGAATCTTATTAAAACAGTAACAGAAATATCACAACAAATTAGGAAATTAAAAAAAGAGAAACTAATTTTTATTTTATAAATATATAATTTTATAAGGAGTTCAGAGAATTATTGACACCTCTATTACTAAAAGCCTATGATTTTGTCTTAGAATCAGGTAAATGGGCATCAACATGGAATTCATCTGTAATTACAGTTAGTCATAAAGACAGAAAGGATATAATAGATAGATCTTCTTATTGACCAATATCATTACTGAGTACAGACAAAAAAATATTAACATCTATTATAGCAAATAGGCTTAAAGATATTTTACCAGATATAATAGATAGAGATCAGTCTGGATTTATTTCAAATAGATTTTTATCTGATAATATAAGACGCACTTTAAATATAATTGATTATTCACAAAAAATAAGAAAGATCTACTTTTGGTGACACTTGATGCAGAAAAAGCTTTTGATAGAGTCTTGTGGCCATACATTTTCATAACAGTGAAAGCATTTGGTTTTCACCCTAAATTTGTTTCATGGTTAAAATTAATGTATAAATACCCAGTTGCTCAGGTGAGAGTCAATTGTACTCTGTTAAGACGCTTTCATATACGAATGGGGACCAGACAAGGAGACCCACTCTCTACATTGATTTTCGCTCTGTGTATGGAACCACTTGCTGAAGTGATCCGACAGCAAGACAAAATAAAGGGGTTAACTATAGGAATGTCATAAATTAGCATTGTATGAAGATGATGTCATCTTATACTTTACCTCTCCTGAACACTCACTTCCAGAACTGATGAAAATAATAAAAGAATATAGTGATAATTCAGGATATAAAATGAATGAACATAAACTTGAGTCTATATGTATAGGTAAATAACAGACAGACAATTCTAAAGGAAACCTCAGATTTAAGTAGAACCAAAGTACAATAAAATATCTAGGAATAACAATCCAGCATGATTTAAGCAAAATTTATGATGTCAATTATCAGAATCTAGAGTAAAAAATCTGAACAGGTGGAAAACAATACCTGACTCTATTTTTAATAGAGTAGATACAATTAAAATGATGGTCCTCCCCCAGTTCCTCTTCCTCATTCAGGCCCTACCGGTTTCAATTCCTTCACAATTTTTTAAAAGATGGAATGGAATGATAACTGATTTTATCTGGAATAACAAAAGGAAAAGGGTCAAACTTAAAACACTAATAAAATTTAAAGAACAGGGTGGATTAGCACTCCCAGAGATATTTTCATGCCACACAAATAAAGATCATAATGAAATGGACTAATGATAACACAAAAGCTAAATGGTTTATGATAGAAAAAGAACTAGCTCCTTTTTCAACAAAGACATTACCCTTTATAGATAAGAAAGATATCACACAATTGAAAGGACAAAACACATGGACTAATAACACTCTATACAATTGGAAACAAATTTGTAAAAAATATAAAATAAATAATGAAGTATTTTATCTTAGAGAAATGGCATGGGACCTTAAATTTAAACCAAACAAAATGGATAATGTATTGGTCATCAATAGGACTGCAAATATACTCACAAATGCTAATTAAAACTGATGTCAATTCCTTCAAAGTTATATCAAATGGATTTGATTTAGCCCAGTCAAATTTTTATAAATACTTACAACTTAGAAACTATATCAACAATTTTCACAAAAGAGAAGGAAACAAAGAGCAGCACCCTTTAACAAGATTTATGATTTTTTTAAAAACTATAATATGGACACCAAGAAATTCTTAAATATATAAAATACTACAGGATAATATTGAACACAAGACACAATAAGGACAAAGTGGAACTTAGAACTAGGTGAACAGTTATAAGAGGAGGACTGGGAAAACGCATATAAAGCAATACATTAAAACAACAAATTCTAGATATTGGAGGGAGTACTAATGGAAAATATACACAAGATTTTTTATTACACCAAAAGTACGACCAAAATTCACAATATCCATTAAAACAGACTGTTGGAGAAGGTGCAGCGAAAATAATGCCCGTCATTCACATATTTTCTTTTTCTGCCCATTACTAAAAACCTTCTGGCAACTTATCAAATAAAACAGGCACCTGAACCAAAGTATATTATATCACCACCTGAACTTACATTAGAAATAGAAATATATCTATATAGGATACTTAGAATTGCAGCTATGAAACAGATAACAAGGAACTGGCTAAAACCTACTCCACCTTTACTTAACATCTGGAAGGCAAATGTTAACAGTAAATGGAAAGAATAACTTATAGAATTAGAAATCAAGGACAGGAACATTTGAAACGGTGGCATAAATGGATTAAATATGTGGACCATAATTAAACAATATTGATAGTTTCAGCCCTGAAGAGTTAGAAGAATTAATGTCCTTCCTTTTTCTTTGTGTATGTATATATTATTGAGTTATTCATTTTATTTTATTCCCTGTTTTCTTTATTATTAATATTTCACACTAAAAACCTATAAATGTTGCAGGAATGATGTAGGTATAAACAACATCATATGTATAACTCTTGCACTCCTGCAATAAAATATTTTTTAAAAAAGAAAAAAAGATACGATATATTGTATTTTTGGTGCCCCCTATGGGTCAGGCAATTTGAGCCACTTTGAGCTATGGCAGAAAACAAATAATAAAAATAAACCAGGACAAACATATAAGGGTTCTAACCCCTTTGGAGTTTGATCCCTAATAAACCAAGACAAACATAGAACCTAATAATTTAATAATAAAAATAATAAAAAACTGGCACAAACACAGAATGTTTATACACCTTCAGGTTTTGAAACCTAATAAGCAATTAATGACTTAGGCAACTATTTATAAAAGCAACACTGAAGTCTTTACAGCATTTCCCCCACTTCAGAACAGTGGGACACAACTTGATGCTCACACGTTGCTTAGATAATGCATGCAAGGAGGGATTAAAACCAAGAATAATAGGTTGACTAAATGCAAGATACACCAGTTCAGCCTTGTTTAAACAGTGAAAGAAATGCTGGCATTCGCTGGGACTGAAAGGGTTAAAGAGTCATTGATTTTGTAGTGGTCCCCAGAAGCCAAAATACCAATAGTTTCCCACAGATTACTGTTGGCAGTTTTAAACTTTCAAATGATCTATAGTAAGCTGAGAGAGAATTTTATAATTGGACACAGAATGAATATCTTAAACTTTATTTTCCTGATTTTGTTGGGGAGCCATAGGAACTCTTTCACAGTGAACTATTGGCATCCATTCAGGCTAATGTTACTAATTATACATGGCTTCAGCAGTCTGTCTTAGGTGAACATCAAAAGATCTGTTCTCATCCTGTAAATATCTAGCCTTACGTAACATTTTCTCACCTTTTCCTCTTTGTCCAACTGTCAAATGCTGCAACACACACAGCAACATACGCAACCTTAGCTAACCTAAATTAGCCTCTCTTTAAACACAGCAACACAGGCAACAGTTTCAGAATAGCCTCTTACATAACCTACCTGACAACAGGTAGCCTAGCATCTGAGTCCAGACTCCAACACAGCCACCAGTTGGCGGTAATATCAGTAACACACACACATCAATATGAAAAGTAGTAATATGAAAAGCAAACTGGGTGTGCACTGTATGTATGTAACATGTTCACATTCCTTGGTTCTGTTCTCATTAAGCAGTCACACACACAGTTGTCTTTTTTTGACTTTTTGATGAATGATGAGATGATGAATTTTTAGATACATCCAACACATCTAGTGTGATCTAATTTATGTTCTCCAGTGGAACTGGAAGTTGTGCAGCTGTTTACTGAGTTTAACCTCTAACATCCACTGTGTTGCCTGTGACCTGCTTAAGCCAGTTGTAAATGGCTTAGCGTCATGCAGTAATGAGTGAAAGCAATTGGCACAATTTGGCCACTTGGAGACGTTTTGGAGAGGTTCAGGAACAACAGTGAAGCCACAAACTCAAAATTCACTCCCCTAAGGTTAGGCCTTGTGGTCTGGAATTTTATACAGGTGTGGTTGATAAGATGTAGAAGGTATGTGGTGATTTCCATAGTTCTGGCATTAAGCGTGTAGTTATTGTTATTAAAATATGACTCATTATAAACAAGGACCTAAAACACTTTTTTTAGCCATATTTGAACTTATGTATTTTTGTTTGTCGTTTAGCAACATGCTAAACAAGCATGTTTCCAGAAACTAGAAGATGTTACTTTTCAAATGAAGCCTTATACATTTATTTTGCCCTTACAGTTATCTGTTATAAGCTTTTCCATTTGGGTATACCAAATAGGCGAAAATTCAAAAAAAAAAGGGTGGATGTTAAGAGGCTACTACTTTGGATCATTGTATGTCAACAGATGGGTGAGTCTTTAAAGAATCAGTGGTTAAAAAACTGTTTTATAATGGAAAAACTTCCACTGTATTTCATAAATTGTTAACAATTAATCGACTATTGATCATTAACATGGCTGACTAACGATAAGGAAACTTTGCACCCATGTGCACACATGCATGCATGAGAAACAACAAGGTGAACCACTCAAAACAAAACTGCTCAATAGTGCTACTAGAGGTCAAGAAGTCCACAGGGAACCTTTAATTGTTCTTAATGTTAATTAATTGTGTTCTTAAATTCAAAGTTAAAAATCAAGTTTTAATTATTTCAAGAAACAGCTGTTTAATAACATTGTTCACTGCCTGTAACTGGCATCATCTGGCATCTATGGCATCCGCTATTGGTTTGTTTTCTAATTATTTACAGTAGAGTCATGAATCTGTAGTGAACTACAGCACCTGCATCATAACTGTACCATTTTAAGAGTGGCAACATAGGTGTTAACATAGGCTCCACTTGGTTCACAGATGCCATCTGGTGGTTGTTGATGCACACAACGTCTATGGCCCATTAAAAATGTAACTTAAAATGATCCAAATCATTTACTGATGTTTATTCTGGAGCAAAGGAGCCAAATGAGAAACAATAGCAAGTACATTTCTGTGTATCTCATTTAAAGATACTCTTTGGTGTTTTTGACCTCAAATGACAATATGGAGCAATGTCATGATAGGCAGGGCTCTTTTTGTTTGTATCTCTTGCTCTACTAGCACACATGCGTAAGCATTCCAGTAATACAATACATATTCCTGCCACCTGCAAGAGGGCAGTCATGAAAATATGTTGTGCATCAAGCCACGCTGATTGACAGCTGTTGGCAGTAATCCTGTTCAATGTGCGAACATTGAAAAAAACCTGGAAGAAGAGGACTGCTAGAGGAAGTAGAAGACCAAGCTAACATGAATGTAATAAGTACAGGTTTAAACATGTTAAAACAATACAGGCTTTAAATTTTTCAAACCACTGATTCTGCAAATGTTTTGTAAGGGGGGAAAGGCATTCAGAATGTTTATTAGACTTCATGGATAAACATAACTCTGGTTCAGGGCACCTTAAAGCTGAGGAAGTTTTCTGGAAAAGACAAAAAAAAAAAACCAAAACAAAAAACACTGGAATTTAAAAATACAGCCCTCCTCCTGCTTACCTTGCAAGGCAGCTAGATTGGTGACATCACAAGATCACACGAGAATCCATCTTGTCAGGCTTCAAGTTATGTGCTTGTGTCCAAATATGCCATACAAACCTTTCAGTCAATGTTCAAATCAAAAATGATGAGTTTAAAATTAAGCAGAAAAGAGAGGAATCAAGTGAGATAAATATGGTTTAACTCAATGGGCCCTATTTTAACAATCTAAAGCACACGGTCTGAAGCACATGGTGCAAATGCACTTAGGATGTGTCCAAATCCACTTTTGCTATTTTAATTGCGGAAAAACGGTTGCTGTGCCAGGCGTATGGTTCAAAGGGGTTGTCCATAGCCTCCTAATTAATCATGGGTGTATTTTCGGTGTAACATCCAATAAACTAATCAGGGTGTCATCTCCCATTCCCTTGAAAAGCCAGGTGCGCTTGCACCTTGGCGGATTGCTATTATGATGGCACATTTGCCAAGTAGTAAGAAGGAACACTTCTCTGCAGAGGAAATGGATCTGATCGTGCGCAAAGTGAAAGTGCACGATCCATAACGAGCACACTGGCCCTTGCTGCTTCTGGACCCTAGCGTGGCCATCCCCAGACCACCACTTTAAGATACTGTTCGTTAATTTGTTGCGAATGTATTTTTGTTTGGTTTTTGAAAAGGTTTATTTTTTAAATTACAGCTTTGGTTTCTTTAAAACTGTTTTGTTCAGTAATGGAGTAACAGTATGGAAACCTGATCACTGTACTTTCAAAAATGTTAAAGAATATTTGTTAAATATTGTTCAAAAATTAAATCATTAATTTTAATCATGTAAAGAATCATTAACACAGTTCTCAGGACTTGATCAGCTCTCCAAGGGGCTAATCCTGCTGCTGGCAGCAGCTAGAAGTTGTCCAGAGTTCTTTCCTTCTTTAGTTTAATAATTGTTTTCACCTTATTTATTTCCTCATGTGTTCCTCATGTCCTCATGTATTGATGCAGCTGGAAAGTCAATCTGAGTCTGATCAGCTGTTGTCTGTCTGTCTACATGTATTGCCACGATTTGGTCAAATAATTAGACAATTTTATCCGTCATTACTGCGATTAGTTAATTCTGATAAATATTATGACTAGGCATTATGACGTATTTTTCAAAATATGCTGCCTCAAGATAGCAATGCGCCAACTATGTGCCTGACTACACTCCATTTTAAGACCACCACGCCCATGGACACAAGTGCATTTTCTATTTAAACAACATGGGCGCTGGACGGGAAAATGACAACTGCGTCGGTCTTAAACTAACAAAGACACTTGCGTTGTGCTTGGCACGCAGCTCAATGTGTTTTAATAAGTGCTGAGGTCAGTGGTTGGTAGATTTGAGAAAAAAGACTGTGGTGTGTTTTTGAACCCCCACAGTGCCACACATGGTGTGGGGTTGTGCCCGACACAGGTGAGACCCACAGTTAGGTTAAACCCATGGGAAGACATTCTGTGGTAAGCTGAAAGAGGCTTATTTCAGTGAAATAGGACTGCTGGTGAATCTGTGTCCGTTGGGAAAAGAAAGGTTTTGGTATGCTTATGGCTTCAGAGACCTAGGCACCAATTTATAGATTGTGTACACAAGGTGAAATACTTTGAGTTTTTGCTTATTAGGTCTCAACTTGCCACCGCTGAAGTAAAAAAGGAAGAAGAGTGGAGATTTTGGATGCAGTAACATGATTCATTGGTATTGTTTCTATGTATGTGTTTGCATGTTTAGTCTGCATGTTGTGTGTCTAATGCCTACTGTGACTATTGCAAAATGGGTAAACAATCAGTCCACAGCAGAGAAACCCTGAATCAAAGAATAATTCATCAAGAGATGGTTAATCTCCAAAGAGAATAAAATCAGCATATAAGTAAGTGTAGTGTGAGTCTGAGAGTGTTGCAGCAGACCTAGAGATAAGAACAGCACAAAAAAAGTTTCTTTTTCCTCTTGTTAAAATAAAGCAGTAAAAACACTATAAAATATATAATGTAAGAAATACACATTGTAGAAGTTATACAATTGTGATAGTAGTAATGGGTAAAATAGTAAGAAAAATTGTGTAAAAATGCTGATGTGAAATCAGAGACCCTGGTCTTGGGGGGGTGGAGCTGTGGGAAGGATGACATGTACACAGCACAGCAGCAGGATTCAGAGGTTGAGAGACAGAAAAGAGGTTGACAGAAAAGAGAAAGGAAAAAGCTGACACTGGATTCAGGATAGCAGCAACGTCATGACTAACATGGGTGAGTAACTAGTTACATGTAGTGGCGTTGCATAATGAAATTGCAATATAAATGTAATTCTAATTATAAATGTTAAATCCAAACATTCCAATCTTAATACTGGTTACACTGAAGGACATTTAATGAAAGTCTGACAGTAATAAGTGTTGATGGCTGTTGTGAAGTTTACACTGCCTGGTGTAAATTTATGCCTGTAGGACTTTTTAGCTTTATTGCTCAATTTAAAACATTTGTTAGAAAAGCAACCAAAGAGGAATCAAATGTAATAAGTTACATTTCTTTGACAAAGTGATTAAAATAGGTATACTACCTATTACATTTGGTAACAGAGTAACTAGCAAACTGTATCCTATTACATTCCAAAAGTAACCTCCCCAACACTAATGACTAGTGATTTGGATGTATTACAATCATAAAAATGTGTGTTGATGTGAAACAGATACAGAGACTACAAGATAAATTGTGGTAATGAAAGAAACGAAAGCCAATGGCTCATTCGATGTAGCCTATGGACGATAGAGAAAGGAACAAGCAAAGTTGTATGTCTGGTTGGTCTCTTGTGTGAGAGAATGACAAGTTGAGAATCCGTTTTTAATAAAAGCTTTGCATGGAACATTGAAAGCGTTCAGACTGGGTGCAGGGGAGGCACATTATGAAAGGATAGTTGGGTGCAATTAAAAATAGTTTAGGAGAGTTCAAGAGGAGAAAAATAACAAACAGCAAATTCTAAAGGATTGAAATATAATGTGGAAATATAAAAATTCTGTTTAAGAGCAGGGGGATGCAAATGAGCAAATGTCCAGTCTAGTTTTATATAAATAATGCAGTGTATTTATACATTTTTTAACATGACTGATGTGTGGTTTACAACAGAGTTTATGATCTCTTATCATTGACCATGATTTTTATAGCAAACGATTACGAGACACAATTTTTTACTTTCTTTTATCTTTATTTAATCAGACATCCTCATTGAGATTAAGCTCTCTTTTCCAAGAGGATACCTGAGAACAAGAAACATTCACACAATCAGGCTTGGGGAAGCTATGGAGGGACAGGATCAATGCACCTAAATTACAAAGCAGCAATAATTCGGCTCTCTACTTGTCTCGTGGAAGATCCAACTATGCCATTAGAGGTTGATATTTTTGATTGCTAGTGCAGCTACCACAGTAGCTCCACTATCACAGCAGTAAAAGCTGATGAACAAGTGTGCACACCAACTTCTAACTTTTACCACAGTAGGAGTTACCAGCATTCCTATGACAGAACCATAAAAGTTCTACTGTAACCATTGAAGGTTCAGATGTGCAGCATTCTTTCCTTATCTCTGATAAAAGCCCAATAAATCTGAAGGGGTGAGATTTGGTATGGATATTGAATGCTATCATACATTGTACTCCAGATGGATTGTTTCTAACCATTCCTGAAGACACATTTCAATTCTTACAATCCACCATTGATAGTGTGTGTTGGATTTGGCAGGGTTGCATTTGGTTCTTAGTAATAATTAATAATTATCAGATGATTATTAATTATTAAATCAAGAAATTATTAATATGAATTGATAATATCGGGCACCAGGACCAATAACCAAACAATAAGGTAGTCTCAAACAAAATAGTTCACTTAGGAGAGCTAAAATCTGGGATATCAGCACCCCCAAGTGAACAGTGAAGGTTTAAGTCTGAGCTTTGACTTTCTCAATCAGCCACTTATCACAATAAACATGCATGATAATGACAAAAGACTTCTCTTTAACCCTTTCATGCATGAATTATGATAACCTCAGTCAGGATTATTTTCCTAGGTGTTTTTATTCCTCATTAGGCATGAAAAAAAATATTTGAACTTCATTTTTTTTAAACACGCATTTTTCAAGGAGTTTGTCCAACTGTTACTTGATGTCACAAAATTTTATTTACCTGCAAGGGTCTATTACTATAGAAGGATTGGCGAGATATTCCTGAGCTGTAGAGCATTTTCGGCTGGCAGGCAGCCATCTTGGTTTTGAGCTTTTACAGTCTATGGTTTTGAGAAATTTGTATTGCACTTACACGGCTGGCCAATGGATGGCAGTGTACGGGATGACACACTAGAGTCCACTGTGTTGGCTGATGTGCAACTTTACCATTAAAACTGAGGTTCCTGCCATTTTATGGGCTAAACATAAGAACCATGTGTTATTGGTAAAGTCTGCTCTGCCTCACCAAGTGATTTGTACAGGATTTGCAAGCCATCAATAACATTGTGGTACAATTGTGCCACACACTGGCTAACTGACTTCCTCTCCAACAGTGGCTACATAGACACTTCAGTGCAGAAGGGAGGTGTACCTGGAGTGCAAGGGTGTGAACCAGCTCATCAGGGAAGCCTGGGAGAACAAGGGAGACCTGACTATTCTCTGGCTTGACCTGGCCAATGCCTACAGCTCAATCCCGCACAAGCTCGTCCAGACAACCATGGCCAGGCATCATGTGCCAGGCCAAGTGGCAGATCTGGACTACTACAACCAGTTCAGGATGAGAGTCTCAGCAGGATCATAACTTCAGAATGGCACAGGCTGAAGGTTGGAATCATCAAGGGCTGATCATCTCTGTGATTCTCTTCGCTTTGGTGATGAACATGATTGTGAAGTCTATGGAACCAGAGTGCCGGGGCCCTCGGACTAAATTAGGGATGCACAAACCACCAATCAGGGTCTTCATGGATGACCTGACCGTCACCACCGAGTCAGTGCCAGGTAGCAGATGGATCCTGCAAGGGCTGGAGAAACTGATTGGATGGGCAAGGACATGGTTCAAGCCTGGAAAATCAAGGTCACTGGTGCTCAAGAAGAGAGAACCAAGAACATTGTCTTGTTGGAGCTGACAGTGCCGTGGGAGGACTGTCTGAACAAGGCCCATGAGAAGAAGAGGAGTATAAACATAGTATAAAGAGCTGGTCGTCGACTGCTGCAAGCAGGGCTGGAAGGCAAGGTGTATGCCCATTGAGGCTGGCTGCAGAGGTTTTGCGGGGCAGTCACTCTACAAAGCCTTGAGTGCACTGGGCATTACCAGAATGGAGAGGAGGAGAGCGATCAGGAACATCACAGAGGCAGTGGAAAGAGCCTCGAGATGGCTTTGAATTGGGAAGGGAGAACCATGGGATGTAGTGAATGCCACCTGAGATCCAACTGGGATCTGTAGAGAGTCAAGCTGTGTAGGCAACAGCAGCAGAACGAGATCTGAAAGTGCTCCAGGTGCCTTCTCCAACATGCTGATGACCTACTGATAGCTTCTCCATTGGGAAGGCTTGTCGTTCTGACTCCATCTTGCTCCTGCAAAGACTTGACTGAGTGAGGTTGCAAGGCCTCATTGGCGAAGCTGCAGTTTTGTCTACCAGAAGGGACATGTTCTAAAGAATGGACAGCGCCTCCTCTCACCAGAGAGGGTGAAACTTTTGAACAACATGTCTTCCCTCCAAAACTAAGAAAGAGATGCTCTCATTTTTGGGGATGGCAAACTACTGCAGAAACCGGATTTATGAGTATGCTGCTATGGACTCAGCAGCCACAGTCCAATATGCTCCTTCAACTGTGCTATGGACTGAGGAAATGTACAAAGCTTTCCATTAATTGAAACATACACTCTCTGGAGACCAAGCCCGGGACCTGCTGGATTGTCTTCAGATGATTCACCAGCATGTACATGAGAGCGATGGCTGTGCTACAGACATCCTGGTACAGAAACATGTGTCTCATGGCCAGCCTATTGCGTATTAGTCATCTCGGCTTTTGCCTGTGGTCCTTGGCACACCAGGTTGTTTTAGATAAGTAACTTCAGTTGCCACCATGATTAAGAAATCCTCTCCCATTGTACTAGGTCAGGACTGTGTGGTGCATGTTCCTCATTCACTATTAACATTGTGTGTGTGTGTGTGTGTGTGTGTGTGTGTGTGTGTGTGTGTGTGTGTGGAGGGTGGTAGGGTGGGGTGGGGGGGGGGGGGTTCTGTTATAATTAACACTTTAAATGATGAAAGCACTTGCAAATAACAGGGTAATGGAAAATGTAAACCATACTTTAGGGATTCATTTGACCTTTTTAAGATGCTCTGCTATTCAGCATATGACAGCAGCATGTTGCTTAGGATGGGAGGTGATCATTCTTTCCAGGCCCCGCATCTTTGAATTGCTCACCTCTTTAAATCCAGCTACTCTTCTTCCTTTGATTGAGGCAGAAAATAAGCATGATTGCCTTGTTACTATTGAGACAAGTATGTCTGTAAGACCAGATTTGTTGCAGACGACAATATGTAATTAAAGCTGCAAGCAGTGTTGAACGGGCCCTCGCGCCTCTGCACACGTCAGGCCGCGGCCCAATCGAAGGGCTTCTGTCATGGGCATGTAGATGTCTTCAGACCCAGGCTGTTTTTAGACAGTTCAAGAAGGAGATAAACATCACTTCCTTTGTCCACTATTTTGCCCACTGTTGTGGCTGCTTTACTGAAATTTCGTAGGGGGTGCTATTCAGCCAGTTTGCATCACTGATGGAATATTGTCATGTACATGTGTTCAGGCCGGGAGTCTTATCAAACATGTAAAGTTTGGTGCAGATTGGAGCATTTACAATAAAGTTATAGCAACTTCCTCTGTCATGGCGAAACATTAAATCTCAACAGTGTGAGGATGAGAATTTTCTGCAGGGTGAGACATGGCTGCCTTGCTCACACCTGTGTCATCAAAATCATGCAAGTTTTGCGCCCATTCACTTGAATTTCAATTAGTGAATTGAAAACCCTTGATGAGTTTGTGTGTAAAACAAATTAATTTCCTAATTTTCATCAAGTCTATTTTTAGGAAAGTAAAGACTTTTAACTAAGGATGCACGACATTGGATTTTTGCCAATATCCGCTATGCTGCTATTTCCAACTCATTGTGGCCGATTGCCGATGCCGATACCAATATATGCACATATTTTTACCAGCTGGCTGAGGAGGCTATTATGCATGCAAGCATAGATTATACTATGATCAAGAAAGACAATATATGAAGTAAGAACTTAGGAAGACTGGAGTTCAGTAGCTCAGCATTAAAACTTTGATCAACCTGCCAAGTGAGTGGAGCAGTAGAATTTTCTTTGAGTTTATGAGACAGACAGGATAAATGTGTAGGATTTAATCTCTGATCCATACTCCAGAGCAGAAGGTGGCGGTAATGCACCTAATACGCTGGTTGCCAACCGCCGGCATAAACCAAAAAGAAGTTTTTTTTCCAAACAGAGTGGTACATCCTGGCAGCCGAACTATTCCCTATCTGTGCAGCTGAACACAGCAGCTTGTCCCCGGACTGTTTTTCACGCAGATGGTCCCAGTGTTTCCTCCGCAGGCTCCACTTCCCTCAGCTGCCCAACAGACCCGATGCGTCTTCCCACTTTAACCTGAATAACTAACCGGGGCTCGGTGCTCCGGTTGGATCCACCTGGAGAGCTGGGGCTAACCTTAGCTGGGAGGCTAGCGGAGCGTTGTCCGCAGCATGACTGGAAAGAAGCACGACCAGTTAGCTTCCACTAGCCTCTCAGCTAGACCCAGCTCTCTGTTTGGATCCAACCAGACCACCAAGCCCCGGTTTGTTATTCAGGTTAAAGTGGGAAGAAGCAGCGGGTCTGTCGGCCAGCTGAGTGAAGTGATACCTGCGGAACAAACACCAGGACCATCAGGGTGAAACAGTCCATAGAGGAGCTGCTGTGTTCAGCTGCACAGATAGGAAATCCCTTGGCTGACAGGATGTACCACTCTGTTTGGAAAAATATTTTACTCTCCTCTTTTTGGTTTATAACAGTGGTTAGCAACCAGCATATTAGGTGCATTACTGCCACCCTCCGCTTCGGATTGTGAACCAATGATTAAATCCTACACATTATTCCTGTCTGTCTAATAAACTACAAAACAAAACTGCTGCTCCGCCCTCTTGGCAGGTCCATTAAAGTTTTAATGCTGTGATTCAGAACTCCAGTCTTCCTGAGTTCTTCCCTCATATAGGCTATAGTCTTTCTTGATGATTAGTACAATATAGGATTACATGTGTAATCTGTCTCCTCAGCCAAGTGGGAAAAAATATGTGCATATATGAACATAGGCAATTGGCAAAAATGACAGTCAAAAAGTAATCGTGATCTCAATATCGAGCAAAATAATCGTGATTATGATTTTTGCCATAATCGAGCACCCCTAAAAACAACATAAATTGTGATTTACACACACACACACACACACAAAGAGTTTAAATATGTATGTGATAAATTATAAATATGTATGTAATGAATTGTTTTCTTTAAGAAACTGTTACTTGAACATTTTTCAGTGTGCTCCTAAAGTTATATGTGCTCCTAATTTTTTACATTTAGGAACACATGTACTCCTCGACAAGCATTGAACACTGCTGTCAGATGTGTAGAGACAGTAAGTAACTGCAGCTGGACACAGAAAAATACTCATATATTTGAATGGAGAGTGTGAGCAAACCGCTAGGTGCATGGGCCCTAATAAAGGAAAAACTGCAGTACAGAGCTACAAATTTTAGTTTCAATTTTATTTTTCTGCAGCACATCATCACTAAACTGTCACGCTCACTCCATTTTTTCCCTTCCCCACTACTGAATTATACATATAAGACTAATTATTGCAAAATAAATGATAATAACACCAAACTTCATTGAAAGTTTGTATATAATGTACTGTATGTATATAGACCTTTCTGCTGTATCTTTCAAAAATGAGCTGCATTTAACATTGACACCCATCCCCCCACTTTCTTCCTTCCTTCTCCCTCTCAGCTGGAGAGCAGGATTTCAGAGCACTCTTCTTGTGAAATATCCTCAAAAATCCCATGACTATGGCCAAATCTTACATTAAAAATCATATTTCAGTAGGAATTTTCGTCGCGAATCGATGATACAGGTTTGGAAGTGGTCTGACTCATAGCTTAGCACATGTACTCCTTGAAAAAAAGTAAGGATTGAACACTGCTGTCAGACGTGTAGAAACACTAAGTAACTGGAGTGTGGCACAGTCCAAGGCCTTCTGTCACGGGCATATAGATGTTTTCAGACCTGGGCTGACAGGTCTTACTTTACCCATCCCCGCCCTCCCATTCTCTCTCTCTCCCTCTTAGTTGGAGAGGAGAATGTCACTCCTCTTGTGAAATATCCTCATAAATCCCATGACTTTGGCCAAATCCTACATTAAAAATCACATTTTTGGGGCCTGAGCCCCAAAGGGGCGAAGATCCTATTGTATTTCATGTGTTTGTTTCTTTCTTCTTTTTCTTCTTAAGGCCTGAGCCCAAAGGGCAAAGACCCTATTGTATTTCGTGTGTTTGTTTTTCTTATTATTATTAGGGCCCGAGCACCGACCGGTGCGAAGCCCTATTGAAACTGAAGGAATTATTATTATTATTATTCCTCCGAAACAAACGCATTTTTGAGGGCCTAAACATGCACGAAAACTCATGAAAATTTGCACAGATGTCAGGACTAGCGAAAATTGCGATATTTTATGGGTCTCGAAATAAAGCGGGACAAAATGGCTCGACAGCGCCACCTAGAATTGACCCCCTCGATACAGATTGTCGTAGGAGAACGAAATTCGGTATGCATATGTATCATGACCAGACGCACCAAAAAGTCTCAAGGACACATAGCCTAACTCCAACAGGAAGTCGGCCATTTTGTATCAAAGTTGAAATTTTGTCATTTCCAGCCCGCATACTTTAACGAACTCCTCCTAGAGATTTGACCCCAGGACTTTCAAATTCGGTCCGTATCATCTACAGGCATAGGAGACTAAAAGTTATTAAAACAATTCTCATTAGTCTTTCCTAGGGGGCGTGGCTGGGCGGCGAATTTCGATCCTTCGCCATGAAAAATGAAACGGCTATAACTCCGGCATACATGATCCTAAGAGAGCCAAACCTTTTGTGCTTCATAAGAGTCCCGCCCTGAACGGGTCCATGTGACAATACAGGATATGAGTCATAGCGCCACCTCCTGGCAACAGGAAGTTACATGTTTTACGCTCTGACGCCCTGTGGGCAGCACGGTGATGGAATCCAGCTGAAATTTACAGAGAATAGCCTCAAGACCTTGGAGATCTTATATTATGAAGTTGGTGACCCTTCGTCGAAAGGTGTTGCCATGGCGACGCGGCGAATTTCGATGTGACGCCATGAAATTTCAATGCCTTATAACTTGACTCCACGTGGTCTGATCTTTTCCAAATTTCATATGCTTGTTAAGAGTCCCGATCTGAACACATGTTCAGTCTCATATTTAGCCAAAGTCATAGCGCCACCTACTGGCAACAGGAAGTATCATGCGTCGTACTTTGTCTAATTACTCCTAGGAAATTTGGCTGATGCACCTGAAATTAAGTCAGCTAATAAACGAGACCTTGGTGATGCTACATTTGGCAGCTCATGACCCAAAACGGAATGCTGTTACCACGGCGACACATCCTTCGCCATGAAATACGATACTGTTTTTCAGGGAGAAGGGATTGCTCTACAGTCATGAAACTTGACACACATGTCTAGAGTGATGTCAGCTAAAATCCTATGTGGTCACTTTGAATGGGCGTGGCAAAATGGCTCAACAGCGCCCCCTTTAAAATTTCAAAATTGCAGCCCCGCCTTCCAGATTAACGTAGAAAGATGAAATTCACAGGGCACATGTATAATGTCAACACGCACAAAAAAGCCTCTTGAAGCCTTATTGTAAGTCGAACAGGAAGTCGGCCATCTTGAAAAAAATGGTACATTTTCGCCTTTTCTTGGCCATTTCGCATACCTTGTATTTTAAAGAACTCCTCCTACAGAATCCATGGTAAGGACTTCAAAATCAGTGTGTGTCATCTAGACTAGTGTATGATCATGATGGTTTGGCCGTGGCGTGGCATTGAGTTTTGATGTTTCGCCATGACAGAGGAAATTGATATAACTTGAGTGTACACGGTTGGATCTGCCTCAAACTTTACACAAGTCACTGACAAAAGCCCTTCGACTGAGCGTCACTTGGACATGCGCTGGGGTGCGAGGGCCCGATCATCGCTGCTTGCAGCTTTAATTCTTTATTAATACGCCACTTCAACCCTTAATTTGACCCCCTAAACATGCTCAAAAACTCACCAAATTTGGCACATATATCAGGTCTGGTGAAAATTTGATAAAATGTAAAAATTAACCCCCAAAGTGCCAAAATGTGCTCGAGAGCGCCACCTATGTATCTAAAATGGCCGCCACGGCCCGTAGGAATGTCGTAGAGAGATCAAATCAAAACTCAATTATTCATCTCATCAAGACCTACAAATCGTATGCCGACACCCCTGACCTAAATCCAACAGGAAGTCCGCAATTCACCCATGAAAGTATGACTTTGCGCCAGTTTTGGACCTTCAGTAAACGCTATCTCCTCCTAGGGCATTAATGGTATCGGCTTCAAACTTTAATACATGACTTATGACATTGTGCTGAACAAAAGTTATTAAAAACTTTGTAATAACTCGAATGGTTTAGATCTAGTAAAGCCCTGAAAGTTGGAGTGCGACATCACACCTTACAATGTAAACCAATGGGGAGGCAATCTCTGGGCATGGACTTTGTGCCAAACTGGGTCATCTGACATCTAAACTATAAGTCCGACCACTTTCAAACCTGTATCAATGGATTCGCAACGAAAATTCCTACAAAAAAATGTGATTTTTAATGTACGATTTGGTCAAAGTCATGGGATTTATGAGGATATTTCACAAGAAGAGTACTCTGAAATCCTTCTCTCCAGCTGAGAGGGAGAGAGAGAGAATGGTAGGGGGGGATGGGTAAAGTCAGACCAACATTGGGACGGGCTACTGCCCGTCCCAATGTTGGTCATGCTGCAGGTCATGCTGCAGCTTTGCGGTCATGCTGCAGCTTACGCTCCACTAGCCTTAGGAGCGTCACCACTTTCTGTATCCGTTGTTTCAACTTTAAATCCCTCTAGCATTTCATATAGTGTTATGGTTGTAATTTGTAGTCGCACAGTGTGTGAGTAAATTATTTCTCCACTTCACACATATCTATTTTTTGGGGCAAATGCAAGTGAAATACTCACACTGTAGAGCCCAGTGACAGTACACATTTCAATCAAACTTTGACCAGATCATGTGGGTTAAAAGTGTTTACTTTTCTAAAAATAGACGATAAAATATAGGAAATTAATTTGCTTTACACACAAACTCATCAAGACTTTTCAATTTACTAATTGAAATTCACATGATCGGGCTCAAAACTTGCACAGTTTTGATGACACAGGTCTCAGCCTTAAATGACAAACATCTGATTCACATGAAATTTTCAAGGTGTGCTCTACGGTTGATATACAGCAACATGATGTTCACTTAATGAGTGTTTTCTAGCACCATATAGTGGACTCAGGAAATGATATTTAACTCCTTCATGCAATGTTAGATAACAGTGAAAAACTAACGTTACAGGTCTTTGTCCAGCAAGTACTCATAACGTAATGTACATTTAAACGTACGCCACTTAGAAGTGCAATCAAACTGGCTGAATAGCGCACCTCACGAATTCGCAGCAAAGCAGCCCCAGCAGCGGGTAAGATAGTGGACAAAGGAAGTGATGTTTATCTCCTTCTTGGACTGTCTGAAAACAGCCCAGGTCTGAAGACATCTACATGCCCATGACAGAAACCCTTCAACTGCGCCACAGCCCGACATGCGCAAAGGCGCCAGGGCCCATTCAACGCTGCTTGCAGCTTTAATTAGGGCCCGAGCACCGACCGGTGCGAAGCCCTATTGAAACTGAAGGAGTTATTAGGGCCCGAGCGCTGACCAGCGCGAAGCCCTCTTGTTTCCAAAGGAATTATTAGGGCCCGAGCGCTGACCAGCGCGAAGCCCTCTTGTTTCCAAAGGAATTATTATTATTATTATTATTATTATTATTATTATTATTATTATTATTCTTATTATTATTATTATTATTGCGACTCTTTGACCTCAAATAACTTCTACAAACGTGTACCAAAACTCACCGAAATTGGCGTGCGCGTCAGTTCTGGTGAAAATCGCAGATTTTATGCGTCTCACAAAAAATGCGGGGAAAAATGGCTCGACAGCGCCACCTAGAAAATTAAGAAAAGCGAGCCCCACGATACAGATGGTCGTAGAACAATGAAATTTGGTGTGCTTATATATCATGACCAGACGCACCAAAAAGTCTCTTGGAGCCATACCCTAAATCCAACAGGAAGTCAGCCATTTTGGTTCAAAGTTGCGATTTTCAGGCCAATTTTGCCGTTTTTAGCCCGCGTACTTTAACGAACTCCTCCTAGGGATTTGACCTCAGCAACTTGAAATTCGGTCAGTATCATCTACAGACCTGGGAGATGAAAAGTTATCAAAACGGTGAGTTTTCGACATTGTTGAGGGGGTGTGGTCGGGCGGCGAATTTCGATCCTTCGCCGTGAAAATTCAAACAGCCATAACTCCGGCATGCAGGATCCTAAGAGACCCAAACCTTTTGTGCTTGGAAAGAGTCCCGTCCTGAACACATCCATGTGTCAATATTGGATATGAGTCATAGCGCCACCTACTGGCAACAGGAAGTTACATGTTTTACACTTTGACGCTCTGTGGGTGGCACGGTGATGGGATCCACCTCAAATTTACTCAGAATAGCCTAAAGACCTTGGAGATGGTATATTATGAAGTTGGTGACTTTTCGTGGAAAGGTGTTGCCATGACGACGCGGCGAATTTCGATGTCTCGCCATGAAATTTCAAAGCCTTATAACTTGACTCCACATGGTCTGATCTTTTCCAAATTTCATATTCTTGTTAAGAGTCCCGGTCTGAACACATTTTCAGGCCCATATTTAGTGAGAGTCATAGCGCCACCTACTGGCAACAGGAAGTATCATGCGTCGTTCTTTGTTGTATTACTCCTAGGAAATTTGGCCGATGCATCTGAAATTGACTCAGCTAAGATGTAAGACCTTGGTGATGCTACATTGGGTAGGTCATGACCCATGACCAAACGCCGTTGCCATGGCTACACATCCTTCGCCATGAAATACGATGCTGTATTTTAGGGATAAGGGATGGGTCTACAGTCACGAAACTTGGCACACATGTCTGGAGCGACACCAGCTAAAATCCTGGATAGGTCATTTGCATAGACGTGACAATATGGCTCAACAGCGCCCCCTTGAAAATTTCAAAATTGTAGCCCCGCCTTCCAGATGAACCTAGGAAAATGAAATTCGGGAGGCTAATGTATCATGTCAAGACGCACAAAAAAGCCTCTTGGAGCCATATCGTAAGTCCTACAGGAAGTCGGCCATCTTGATAAAAGTGGTCATTTTTCGCGTTTTTTTGACCATTTCGCATACCTTGTATTTTAACAAACTCCTCCTACAGAATTCATGGTAACGACTTCAAAATCAGTGTGTGTCATCTACACTAGTGTGTGATCAAAAGTTATCAAAACATTTACTTAGCATTGAAGCGTGTGGCTGTGGCGTGGCGTTGAGTTTTGATGTTTCGCCATGACAGGCGAAATTGCTATAAGTTTAGTGTAAATGCTGGAGTCTACACCAAACTTTACATGTTTGATAAGACTCCCAGCCTGAACACGTCTAAATACCAATATTCAGTCAGTGATGAAAACTGGCTCCATAGCGCCCCCTACGACATTTCAATGCAGCAGCCCCTGCAGCAGGCAGAGTAGGTGATTGAGGATGTGACGTTAATTTCCCCTTGCACTGTCTGAAAACAGCTCAGGGGTCCGTTTCACAAAGCAGGTTCAACAAACTCTGAGTCTAATCCTGAACTCTGAGTTGATCTACTCTGAGATAGAAAACTCTGAGTTTCCGGTTCCAGAACAGCTGATTTGAGTCAGTTTAATCAACTCGGAGTAGTTTCACCTGGAGTTAAGCGCGTGCACCACAACTATAAAAAGCCAGCATCAATGGAGCCCCGATTCAACGAGTCACCATGGCAACGGGGAAGAGGATGGCTGCGTTTTTCGCCCCCCTAGAACTAGACATCTTAATTCGCTCATACGACGAGTTTGAGCATGTTTTCAGAAAGAAGTGCAACACCGCTGCAGCTACAAAAGAGAGGGAGACGGCTGCTGCTCGGTCATTGCGTAAGTTTAAATGTAGTCCTTTGTGATCACAATAATATTACAGAGGAAAACTGCTTGAATGGTGGCCTATTAATTTATTTCATTTAGGTCCAATCCCGCGAGGGAGAAGCTCACTTGGCAGCAGTTTAGGATGAAATATAAAAACATTGTTCAAACAGGTGAGACCTCGGCATAATCTCATGGGGGAACCTCATTTTGATCATGTTTTACATTGTAAAGTAAATATTAAGTGGCTGTTTGACTGAGCAGTTGTTTTATCCCCAACATAATGCTGGTTTCACACACATAAATGTCTTCTCATCTACATCATGTTCTGTTAAATAATTAATCCTATTTAAACTAACACAGACTTCTACTCAGCCAACAGAAAGGAGGCAGATGTCCGTAAAACGGGTGGTGGTCCAGCACCGCCACCTCTAACGGACAGAGGAGCTGGCCATAAGCCAGAATTTAGGAAGGCCAGTGGCTGGCTCCGACACTGTACAAAAAACTTTTGCAAACCATTTGCAAAGAAACGCAGCGCAACACACAATATCTGCTGGGATGTGAGAGCATGACTACGATTGGTAATGTTGCAAATGTAAGGACGGATTAGGTTTTGTATGTAGATGATGGACTGTGACGTGAAACGGTACCGCTCAAAAAGATAATGGCTGGAAATGCTAGAACATCTATGCGTGGTCTGATAACCATCTCTCGACGAATATTTAATTCTCTGCGCAGTAATGCTGCACCTTCATCCACGGGATCGTTATCAAAAGGACATGCCATGTTAGTGAAAAAAAGTCGCCACTTACTGTGCCTAATGGACTTCTAATATACTGACTCTGATTTTTTTTATTTTTTTTAATTTTTTTTTTAATGATTTTTTGAAATGACAGACGGCAGAACTAGGCTACACCAAAACTCGCCTGCTGCCTGAATGAATGAGGAAATCAAATGGAGTGTGTGGTTCTGAAAGAGGGTGGAGACTGAGAGAAAGTCGAGGTTCATTGAGAAAAACCTGGTTCCGACCAGGTTAGATTCATAGAGTCTGTTGCTACCGTAACTGACTGAGAGCTTAAGTTACCCCTCTCTCTGAAACAGGCTAGAGTTATCCCTCTTTCTCTGGTTTGAGTTACCTCCCTTTTTGAAACGGAAAACTCAGAGTTTCCCTCATTTCAGGGTTAACAGACTCTGAGTTTTCACTAAACCTGCTTTGTGAAACGGACCCCAGGTCTGGGGACATCTATTTGCCCGTGACAGAAGCCCTTCACCAGCGCCGAGCCCCGACATACGCAAGGACGCGAGGGCCCGATCATCGCTGCTTGCAGCTTTAATTATTATTATTATTATTATTATTATTATTATTATTATTATTATTATTATTATTATTATTATTGCGACTCTTTGACCTCAAATAACTTCTACAAACGTGTACCAAAACTCACCGAAATTGGCGTGCGCGTCAGTTCTGGTGAAAATCGCAGATTTTATGCGTCTCGCAAAAAATGCGGGGAAAAATGGCTCGACAGCGCCACCTAGAAAATTAAGAAAAGCGAGCCCCACGATACAGATGGTCGTAGAACAATGAAATTTGGTGTGCTTATATATCATGACCAGACGCACCAAAAAGTCTCTTGGAGCCATACCCTAAATCCAACAGGAAGTCGGCCATTTTGGTTCAAAGTTGCGATTTTCAGGCCAATTTTGCCGTTTTTAGCCCGCGTACTTTAACGAACTCCTCCTAGGGATTTGACCTCAGCAACTTGAAATTCGGTCAGTATCATCTACAGACCTGGGAGATGAAAAGTTATCAAAACGGTGAGTTTTCGACATTGTTGAGGGGGTGTGGTCGGGCGGCGAATTTCGATCCTTCGCCGTGAAAATTCAAACAGCCATAACTCCGGCATGCACGATCCTAAGAGACCCAAACCTTTTGTGCTTGGAAAGAGTCCCGTCCTGAACACATCCATGTGTCAATATTGGATGTGAGTCATAGCGCCACCTACTGGCAACAGGAAGTTACATGTTTTACACTTTGACGCTCTGTGGGTGGCACGGTGATGGGATCCACCTCAAATTTACTCAGAATAGCCTAAAGACCTTGGAGATGGTATATTATGAAGTTGGTGACTTTTCGTGGAAAGGTGTTGCCATGGCGACGCGGAGAATTTCGATGTGACGCCATGAAATTTCAATGCCTTATAACTTGACTCCACATGGTCTGATCTTTTCCAAATTTCATATGCTTGTTAAGAGTCCCGGTCTGAACACATTTTCAGGCCCATATTTAGTGAGAGTCATAGCGCCACCTACTGGCAACAGGAAGTATCATGCGTCGTTCTTTGTTGTATTACTCCTAGGAAATTTGGCCGATGCATCTGAAATTGACTCAGCTAAGATGTAAGACCTTGGTGATGCTACATTGGGTAGGTCATGACCTATGACCAAACGCCGTTGCCATGGCGACACATCCTTCGCCATGAAATACGATGGTGTATTTTAGGGATAAGGGATGGGTCTACAGTCACGAAACTTGGCACACATGTCTGGAGCGACACCAGCTAAAATCCTGGATAGGTCATTTGCATAGACGTGACAATATGGCTCAACAGCGCCCCCTTGAAAATTTCAAAATTGTAGCCCCGCCTTCCAGATGAACCTAGGAAAATGAAATTCGGGAGGCTAATGTATCATGTCAAGACGCACAAAAAAGCCTCTTGGAGCCATATCGTAAGTCCTACAGGAAGTCGGCCATCTTGATAAAAGTGGTCATTTTTCGCGTTTTTTTGACCATTTCGCATACCTTGTATTTTAACGAACTCCTCCTACAGAATTCATGGTAACGACTTCAAAATCAGTGTGTGTCATCTACACTAGTGTGTGATCAAAAGTTATCAAAACATTTACTTAGCATTGAAGCGTGTGGCCGTGGCGTGGCGTTGAGTTTTGATGTTTCGCCATGACAGGCGAAATTGCTATAAGTTTAGTGTAAATGCTGGAGTCTACACCAAACTTTACATGTTTGATAAGACTCCCAGCCTGAACACGTCTAAATACCAATATTCAGTCAGTGATGAAAACTGGCTCCATAGCGCCCCCTACCACATTTCAATGCAGCAGCCCCTGCAGCAGGCAGAGTAGGTGATTGAGGATGTGACGTTAATTTCCCCTTGCACTGTCTGAAAACAGCTCAGGGGTCCGTTTCACAAAGCAGGTTCAACAAACTCTGAGTCTAATCCTGAACTCTGAGTTGATCTACTCTGAGATAGAAAACTCTGAGTTTCCGGTTCCAGAACAGCTGATTTGAGTCAGTTTAATCAACTCGGAGTAGTTTCACCTGGAGTTAAGCGCGTGCACCACAACTATAAAAAGCCAGCATCAATGGAGCCCCGATTCAACGAGTCACCATGGCAACGGGGAAGAGGATGGCTGCGTTTTTCGCCCCCCTAGAACTAGACATCTTAATTCGCTCATACGACGAGTTTGAGCATGTTTTCAGAAAGAAGTGCAACACCGCTGCAGCTGCAAAAGAGAGGGAGACGGCTGCTGCTCGGTCATTGCGTAAGTTTAAATGTAGTCCTTTGTAATCACAATAATATTACAGAGGAAAACTGCTTGAATGGTGGCCTATTAATTTATTTCATTTAGGTCCAAGCGCACTTGGCAGCAGTTTAGGATGAAATTTAAAAACATTGTTCAAACAGGTGAGACCTCGGCATAATCTCATGGGGGAACCTCATTTTGATCATGTTTTACATTGTAAAGTAAATATTAAGTGGCTGTTTGACTGTGCAGTTGTTTTATCCCCAACATAATGCTGGTTTCACACACATAAATGTCTTCTCATCTACATCATGTTCTGTTAAATAATTAATCCTATTTAAACTAACACAGACTTCTACTCAGCCAACAGAAAGAAGGCAGATGCCCGTAAAACGGGTGGTGGTCCAGCACCGCCACCTCTAACGGAGGCAGAGGAGCTGGCCCTAAGCCAGACTTTAGGAAGGCCAGTGGCTGGCTCCGACATTGTACAAAAAACTTTTGCAAACCATTTGCAAAGAAACGCAGCGCAACACACAATATCTGCTGGGATGTGAGAGCATGACTACGATTGGTAATGTTGCAAATGTAAAGACGGCTTAGGTTGTGTATGTAGATGATGGACTGTGACGTGAAACGGTACCGCTCAAAAAGATAATGGCTGGAAATGCTAGAACATCTATGCGTGGTCTGATAACCATCTCTCGACGAATATTTAATTCTCTGCGCAGTAATGCTGCACCTTCATCCACGGGATCGTTATCAAAAGGACATGCCATGTTAGTGAAAAAAAGTCGCCACTTACTGTGCCTAATGGACTTCTAATATACTGACTCTGATTTTTTTTTTAATTTATTTATTTTTTTTAATGATTTCTTTAAATGACAGACGGCAGAACTAGGCTACGCCAAAACTCGCCTGCTGCCTGAATGAATGAGGAAATCAAATGGAGTGTGTGGCTCTGAAAGAGGGCGGAGACTGAGAGAAAGTCGAGGTTCATTGAGAAAAACCTGGTCCCGACCAGGTTAGATTCATAGAGTCTGTTGCTACGGTAACTGACCGAGAGCTTAAGTTACCCCTCTCTCTGAAACAGGCTAGAGTTATCCCTCTTTCTCTGGTTTGAGTTACCTCCCTTTTTGAAACGGAAAACTCAGAGTTTCCCTCATTTCAGGGTTAACAGACTCTGAGTTTTCACTAAACCTGCTTTGTAAAACGGACCCCAGGTCTGGGGACATCTATATTCCCGTGACAGAAGCCCTTCACCAGCGCCGAGCCCCGACATACGCAAGGACGCGAGGGCCCGATCATCGCTGCTTGCAGCTTTAATTATTATTATTCCTCCGAAACAAACGCATTTTTGAGGGCCTAAACATGCACGAAAACTCATGAAAATTTGCACAGATGTCAGGACTGGCGAAAATTTCGATATTTTATGGGTCTCGAAATAAAGCGGGACAAAATGGCTCGACAGCGCCACCTAGAATTGAGCCCCTCGATACAGATTGTCGTAGGAGAACGAATTCGGTATGCATATGTATCATGACCAGACGCACCAAAAAGTCTCAAGGACACATAGCCTAACTCCAACAGGAAGTCGGCCATTTTGTATCAAAGTTGAAATTTTGCACCGATTTTGTCATTTCCAGCCCGCATACTTTAACGAACTCCTCCTAGAGATTTGACCCCAGGACTTTCAAATTCGGTCCGTATCATCTACAGGCATAGGAGATTAAAAGTTGTTAAAACAATTCTCATTAGTCTTTCCTAGGGGGCGTGGCTGGGCGGCGAATTTCGATCCTTCGCCATGAAAAATGAAACGGCTATAACTCCGGCATACATGATCCTAAGAGAGCCAAACCTTTTGTGCTTCATAAGAGTCCCGCCCTGAACGGGTCCATGTGACAATACAGGATATGAGTCATAGCGCCACCTCCTGGCAACAGGAAGTTACATGTTTTACGCTCTGACGCCCTATGGGCAGCACGGTGATCGAATCCAGCTGAAATTTACTGAGAATAGCCTCAAGACCTTGGAGATCTTATATTATGAAGTTGGTGACCCTTCGTTGAAAGGTGTTGCCATGGCGACGCGGCGAATTTCGATGTGACGCCATGAAATTTCAATGCCTTATAACTTGACTCCACGTGGTCTGATCTTTTCCAAATTTCATATGCTTGTTAAGAGTCCCAATCTGAACACATGTTCAGTCTCATATTTAGCGAAAGTCATAGCGCCACCTACTGGCAACATGAAGTAACACGTGTCGTACTTTGTCTAATTACTCCTAGGAAATTTGGCTGATGCACCTGAAATTAAGTCAGCTAATAAACGAGACTTTGGTGATGCTACATTTGGCAGCTCATGACCCAAAACTGAATGCTGTTACCATGGCGACACATCCTTCGCCATGAAATACAATACTGTTTTACAGGGAGAATGGATTGCTCTACAGTCACGAAACTTGACACACATGTCTGGAGAGACACCAGCTAAAAACCTATGTAGTTCCTCTTAATGGGCGTAACAAAATGGCTCAACAGCGCCCCCTTTAAAATTTCAAAATTGAAGCCCCGCCTTCCAGATTAACGTAGAGAGATGAAATTCACAGGGCACATGTATAATGTCAAGACGCACAAAAAAGTCTGTTGACGCCTTATTGTAAGTTGAACAGGAAGTCGGCCATCTTGAAAAACTGGTCAATTTTCGCCTTTTTTTGGCCATTTCGCATACCTTGTATTTTAACGCACTCCTCCTACAGATTTCATCGTAAGGACTTAAAAATCAGTGTGTGTCATCTAGAGTAGTGTATGATCATGATGGTTTGGCCGTGGCGTGGCGTTGAGTTTTGATGTTTCGCCATGAGAGGAAATTGATATAACTTGAGTGTACATGGTTGGATCTGCCTCAAACTTTACACAACAAGTCACTGACAAAAGCCCTTCGACTGAGCGTCACTTTGACATGCGCTGGGGTGCGAGGGCCCGATCATCGCTGCTTTTGGCTTTAATTCTTTCTTTATTATTACGCTAATTCAACCCTTAATTTGACCCCCTAAACATGCTCAAAAACTCACCAAATTTGGCACACATATCAGATCTGGTGGAAAATTTGATAAAATGTAAAAATTAACCCCCAAAGTGCCAAAATGTGCTTGAGAGCGCCACCTATGTATCTAATATGGCCGCCATGGTCTGTAGGAATGTCGTAGAGAGATCAAACCAAAACTCAATTATTCGTCTCATCAAGACCTACAAATCATATGCTGACACCCCTGACCTAAATCCAACAGGAAGTCCGCAATTTACCCATGAAAGTATGACTTTGCGCCAATTTTGGACGCTCAAGAAACGCTATCTCCTCCTAGGGCGTTAATGGTATCAGCTTCAAAATTGGATACATGACTTATCACACTGTGCTGAACAAAAGTTATTAAAAACTTTGTAATAACTTGTACAGTTTAGATATAATAAGCCTTGAAATTTGTAGTGCCACATCACACCTTACAATGTAAACCAATGGGGAGGCAATCTCTAGGCATGGACTTTGTGTCAAACAAATGGTTCTGATGTCTAAACTATAAGTCTGACCACTTTGAAACCTGTATCAATGGATTCGTGACGAAATTTCCTACAAACTTAAAGCTGCAAGCAGTGTTGAATGGGCCTTCGCACCCTTGCACACGTCGGGCTGCGGCGCAATTGAAGGGCTTCTGTCACGGGCATGTAGATGTCTTCAGACCCGGGCTGTTTTCAGACAGTGCAAGAAGGAGATAAACATCACTTCCTTTGTCCACTATTTTGCCCGCTGTTGTGGCTGCTTTACTGAAATTTCGTAGGGGGTGTTATTCAGCCAGTTTGCATCACTGATGGAATATTGTCATGTACGCGTATTCAGGCTGGGAGTCTTATCAAACATGTAAAGTTTGGTGCAGACTGGAGCATTAAAAATAAAGTTATAGCAACTTCCTCTGTCATGGCGAAATATCAAATCTCAACAGTGTGAGGATGAGAATTTTCTGCAGGGTGAGACATGGCTGCCTTGCTCACACATGTGTCATCAAAATCATGCAAGTTTTGCGCCCATTCACTTGAATTTCAATTAGTGAATTGAAAACCCTTAATGAGTTTGTGTGTAAAACAAATTAATTTCCTAATTTTCATCAAGTCTATTTTTAGGAAAGTAAAGACTTTTAACTAGGGATGCACGACATTGGATTTTTGCCGATATCCGATATGCTGATATTTCCAAGTCATTGTGGCCGATTGCCGATGCCGATACCGATATATGCACATATTTTTACCAGCTGGCTGAGGAGGCTATTATGCATGCAAGCATAGATTATACTATGATCAAGAAAGACAATATATGAAGGAAGAACTTGGGAAGACTGAAGTTCAGTATCTCAGCATTAAAGTTCTTCCCTCATATAGGCTATAGTCTTTCTTGATCATTAGTACAATATATGATTGCATGTGTAATAGTCTCCTCAGCCAAGTGGGAAAAAATATGTGCTTATATGAACATCAGCAATTGGCAAAAATGACTAATAATTGTGATCCAATATTGAACAAGATAATCATGATTATGATTTTTGCCATAATCGAGCACCCCTAAAAACAACATAAATTGTGATTTATACACACACACACACAGACACACACACACAGAGAGAGAGAGAGAGAGAGAGAGAGAGAGTTTAAATATGTATGTGATAAATTGTAAATATGTATGTAATTAATTGTTTTCTTTAAGAAACATTTTTCAGTGTGCTCCTAAAGTTATATGTCTGCTCCTAATTTTTTTCATTTAGGAGCACATGTACTCCTTGAAAAAAAAGTAAGGATTGAACACTGCTGTCAGATGTGTAGAAACACTAAGTAACTGGAGTGTGGCGCAGTCCAAGGGCTTCTGTCACAGGCATGTAGATGTTTTCAGACCTGGGCTGACAGGTCTGACTTTACCCATCCCCCCCCCTACCATTCTCTCTCTCCCCCTCTCAGCTGGAGAGAAGGATTTCAGAGTATTCTTCTTGTGAAATATCTTCATAAATCCCATGACTTTGGCCAAATCGTTCATTAAAAATCACATTTTTTTGTAGGAATTTTCGTTGCGAATCCATTGATACAGGTTTTAAAGTGGTCGGACTTATAGTTTAGACGTCAGATGCCCCAGTTTGGCACAAAGTCCATGCCCAGAGATTGCCTCCCCATTGGTTTACATTATAAGGTGTGATGTCGCACTACAACTTTCAGGGCTTACTAGATCTAAATTGTTCAAGTTATTACAAAGTTTTTAATAACTTTGTGATAAGTCATGTATTAAAGTTTGAAGCCGATACCATTAACGCCCTAGGAGGAGATAGCGTTTATTGAAGGTCCAAAATTGGCGCAAAGTCATACTTTCATGATTTATGATTTATAGGTCTTGATGAGACGAATAATTGAGTTTTGGTTCGATCTCTCTACGACATTCCTACGGGCTGTGGTGGCCATTTTAGATACATAGGTGGCGCTCTCGAGCACATTTTGGCACTTTGGGGGTTAATTTTTACATTTTATCAAATTTTTCACCACATCTGATGAGTGTGCCAAATTAGGTGAGTTTTTGAGCATGACCCTGACCTAAATCCAACAGGAAGTCCACAATTCACCCATGGAAGTATGACTTTGTGCCAAATTTGAACCTTGAATAAAGCTATCTCCTCCTACGGCTTTGATGGTATCGGCTTCAAACTTGAAGCCGATACCTGAGAGGGAGAGAGAGAATGGGAGGGGGGGGTGGGTGAAGTCAGACCTATCAGCCCAGGTCTGAAAACATCTACTGCCTGTGACAGAAGCCCTTGGACTGCGCCACACTCCAGTTACTTAGTGTTTCTACACATCTGACAGCAGTGTTCAATCCTTACTTTTTTTTCAAGGAGTACATGTGCTCCTAAATGAAAAAAATTAGGAGCAGACATATAACTTTAGGAGCACAATGAAAAATGTTCAAGTAACAGTTTCTTAAAGAAAACAATTCATCACATACATATTTAAACTGTGTGTGTGTGTGTGTGTATGT
This sequence comes from Thunnus thynnus, assembly GCF_963924715.1. Classification (NCBI taxonomy): domain Eukaryota; kingdom Metazoa; phylum Chordata; class Actinopteri; order Scombriformes; family Scombridae; genus Thunnus; species Thunnus thynnus. The sequence goes on along the minus strand of NC_089525.1, from coordinate 369,515 downwards.
AAATCAAAATTTATGTTGTTTTTAGGGGTGCTCAATTATGGCAAAAATCATAATCACAAATATTTTTGTTCAATATTGAGATGATGATTTTTTAACATGATTACTTTTTGACTGTCATTTTTGCCAGTTGCTGATGTTCATATATGCACATATATTTTCCACTTGGCTGAGGAGACTATTACACATGCAATCATATATTGTACTAATGATCAAGAAAGACTATAGCCTATATAAGGGAAGAACTTTAATGCTGAGCTACTGAACTCCAGTCCAGTCTGAACTCCTATGTGCATATATTGGTATCTGCAATCGGCCACAATGAGTTGGAAATATCAGCATATCGGATATCGGCAAAAATCTCATGTCGTGCATCCCTACTTAAAAGTCTTTACATTCCTAAAAATAGACTTGATTAAAATTAGGAAATTAATTTGTTTTACACACAAACTCATCAAGGGTTTTCAATTTACTAATTGAAATTCAAGTGAATGGGCATAAAACTTGCATGATTTTTATGACACAGGTGTGAGCAAGACAGCCATGTCTCACCCTGCAGAAAATTCTCATCCTCACACTGTTGAGATTTGATGTTTCGCCATGAGGAAGTTGCTATAACTTTATTGTAAATGCTCCAATCTGCACCAAACTTTACATGGTTGATAAGACTCCGGGCCTGAACGCGTGTACATGACAATATTCCATCAGTGATGCAAACTGGCTGAATAGCGCCCCCTACGAAATTGCAGCAAAGCAGCCACAACAGCGGGCAAAATAGTGGACAAAGGAAGTGATGTTTATCTCCTTCTTGCACTGTCTGAAAACAGCCCAGGTTTGAAGACATCTACATGCCCGTGACAGAAGCCCTTCGACTGCACCGTGGCCCGACATGCGCAAAGGCGCGAAGGCCCATTCAACGCTGCTTGCAGCTTTAATTCTGATCTGATTCTCTACACTGTTGGTTCAGTATGTAGACCACCTGACAAACACCTTGCTGGCTATACTGTAGTGAATGACAGGTAGGGACAGAAGCTTGAGCGTTACCTAATGGTTCCTTGGCACAAGCAGCTAAATTGTATGCACTTATAAGAGCATGTATTCTAGGCAAACATAAAGTTGCAATCCTGTGATCCTGTGACACGTGGAAATGTGTTGACTGATTCTGCAGCTAGCTGTTATTTCCTCTTCCTCCATGGTACCTCCTCACAACCCTCAAATCCAATTTGTGTACATTCGATTGCATTTCTTTCCTCACCTATCCTCCATGTCCTGATACATGTTGCTCATGGGCCCACACATGTAAGAAAAGGGTGAATAAATCAATGGTTTGGACACAAAAGAACAAAAAAGTTGCTCGAAAGAAATATAGGTAAATGAATGCCACTATAATAAGTCTCCATATATGGTAGTGGATAGATTATTAAAGAAATAAAACTTGTACTTCTTTGAATGGTGATTTTGTTTTCTTTTATTCTTCTTTTTTCTTTTCTTTTAGTTGTCTTTGGAAGGATTAGGATTACGAAATGGACTAATTAACTGAAAGATAAACAACTGACAGTTTTAATTAACTGAAGGTTTTAAATTTCTCTTTTAATTTTTTCTAAAACATTGAACATAAATGAGATTTCTCTATCCAATTTGCATTCCTTTTTTTCATTCCATTAAACTTTTTAAACTTCAAATCTTTCGTCTTGTTTTATTTTGGTTGACTTCTAAATGAAAGGTCAGTAAACCAAGAGAGAGGATAGTGCAGGGATATATGACCAAAAGGAGGGAATTAACTTTGCATGGAATAAACAGTGACAGCCTTTGTGGCAAAGATAACTCAGAGTCTTGTAATAGTGCCAGGATTTCAGTGTACTATAACAAGAGAGATTGCCCAAAACAATGATGATTACAGAACTAAAGTGACAGTCTTAAATTTTAAAATGATTCAATTGAGACAGAGATGCTCTGAAAATAACGTGTGTTCCATGAACACTGATATAATCCTAACCCAGAGAAGGTGGTTGTTTAACAAGACAACTCCCATGATCCCATGCTACTTCACAAACTCCATATTGCAAATTACATATTGTGCATTTAACTAACTACTAACTGAACTAGTACGAACAGAAAGGTTGAGATAATGTCATTCAAAGAAGCCTATTCAGTTACTGCAGATTGTGATTTTGTATTAATCAAGCCTCTCTCAAAGTCTCTGTCTCCTAGGTGGAAAGGACCATTCCAGGTGCTGTTGACAGCAGTAGCAGCTGTAATGGGCAGGGAGAGAGCCATGTAGGTCCATGCAATGCAAGCCACTGCTAGCGGGTGCTAGAACCAGAAAAGGGATTTCCACACACCAAAACAAACCGTTGCTGAGTAGTTTCACCTGGCCAAGCTTGAGCCTTGGTGAGACTCCACCGTCCCCAAAATTCCCCAGAGGACCGACGAGCACCAAAGTGCTTAGCAGGAAACCAGTGATTATCTCAATATCCCCAGGGCATAGTAGATATTGACTACATTCACCACATTATTACTTTATTCATTCTTAATTGTTATATTATCTAATGTGGACTCTTGAACATTAGATCTCTGTCATCTAAAGCCATATTAGTAAACGATTTAATCTCAGATCATTATTGATTTATTTTGTCTTACTGAAACCTGGCTGTGTCATGAAGAATATGTTAGCCTAAATGAATCCACTCCCCCCAGTCATATTAATACTCACATCCCGTGAGACACTGGCCGAGGAGGTGGAGTTGCAGCCTTTTTCAACTCAAGCCTAATCATCAACCCTAGACCTAAATTTAATTATAACTCATTCGAAAGCCTTGTTCTTAATATCTCTCACCCAACCTGGAAAACTTTACAGCCAGTTCTATTTGTTATAGTGTACCATCCTCGTGGCCCGTACTCTGAATTCCTATCTGAATTCTCAGAGTTTTTATCAAACTTAGTCCTTAGTACAGATAAAGTAATTTTAGTAGGTGATTTTAATATTCATATGGACGTCGATAATGACAGTCTCAGCACTGCGTTTATCTCAGTATTAGACTCAATTGGCTTCTGTAAATAATGTGTGTGTAAATAATCCCACTCACTGTCTTAACCACACCCTCGACCTTGTTCTAATTTATGGGATTGAAATTGAAGATTTAATATTTTTTCCACAAAACCCTATTTTATCAGATCATTACTTAATAACTTTTGAATTCCTATTACTGGATTACACACCATTAGACAAAAATGTCTTCACTAGATGTCTATCTGATAGTGCTGTAGCTAAATTTAAGGAGGTAATTCCATCAGTACTGAATTCAATGCCATGTCTCATACTACAGAGGACTCTTATGTTAACTTTAGTCCCTCCCAAATTGATAATCTTGTTGATAGTGCCGCAGGCTCATTACCAATAACACTCGACTCCATCGTCCCCTTAAAAAGGAAGATAATAAAACATAAAAGGTTAGTTCCATGGTATAACTCCCAAACCAGCAAATTAGAGCAAATACCGCGAAAATTTGAAAGGATTTGGCGTTCCACCAAGGTGGAAGAATCTCACTTAGTCTGGCATATAGTCAGATACAGTCAGATAGTCTTAAAACATAAAGGAAGGCCCTCTGTAATGCCAGAGCTGCCTATTACTCAGCATTAATCAAAGAGAATGAAAACAGCACTAGGTTCCTTTTCAGCGCTTTGGCCAGGCTGACAAAGAGTCATAACTCTATTGATCCATGTATTCCTATAGCTCTCAGTAGTAATGACTTTATGACCTTCTTTAATGATAAAATTCTAACTATTAGAGGCAAAATTCACCACCTCCTGCCCTAAACAGGCACTGATTTCTCCCAAAACACATGCACCTTAGAAACAGCTGTAAATCCTGACATATATTTAGGGCCTGAAGACCCTAGTGTATTTCGTGTTTGTTTCTTTCTTCTTCTTCTTCTTTCTTTATTATTACACCACTTCAACCAAATTTGGCACGCACATCAGGTCTGGTGAAAAACTCGATAAAATGTAAAAATCATCCCCCAAAGTGCCAAAATGTGCTCTATAGTGCCACCTATGTATCTAATATGGCTGCCACAGCCCGTAGGCATGTCGTAGAGAGATTGAACCAAAACTCAATTATTCATCTCATTAAGACCTACAAATCATATGATGACACCCCTGACCTAAATCCGACAGGAAGTCCGCAATACGCCCATCAAAGTAGGACTTTGCACCAATTTTGGACCCCCAAGAAACGCTATCTCTTCCTAGGGCGTTAATGGTATCGGCTTCAAACTTGAATACATGACTTATGACACTGTGCTGAACAAAAGTTGTTAAAAACTTTGTAATAACTGTATATGTTGTAATTGTATATGCTTCCTTTAGGTAATATCATTAGGAAACACTCCATAAATTTTCATTATTATACAGATGATACCCAATTATATTTATTAATGAAGCCAGATGAAACCAATCAGTTAAACAAACTCCAAGCATGCCTTAAGGACATAAAGACTTGGGTGACCTGCAATTTTCTACTACTAAACTCAGATAAAACAGAGGTTCTTGTGCTTGGCCATAAACACCTTAGAAACACATTATCTAATGATATAGCTACTCTGGATGGCATTACCCTGGCCTCCAGCACCACCGTAAGAAATCTGGGAGTTATCTTTGATCAGGATATGTCCATTAATTCCCACAAAAATTCCAAATTTTTTCACTTATGTAATATCGCAAAAATCAGGCACATCCTGTCCCAAAAAGATGCAGAAAAACGAGTCCACACATTTGTTACTTCTAGGCTGGATTATTGCAATTCCTTATTATCAGGCTGCCCTAACAAGTCTCTAAAGACTCTCCACCTGGTCCAGAATGCAGCTGCATGTGTACTAACAAAAACTAGAAAAAGAGATCACATTTCTCCCATTTTAGCTTCGCTACATTGGCTTCCTGTAAAATTTAGAATAGAACTTAAAATCTTTCTCCTAACTTACAAAGCCCTTAATGGTCAGGCACCATCATATCTTGAACACCTCATAGTACCGTATTATCCCACTAGAGCACTGCGCTCCCAGAATGCAGGCTTACTGGTGGTTCCTACGGTCTTTAAAAGTAGAATGGAGGCAGAACCTTCAGCTGTCAGGCTCCTCTCTTGTGGAACCATCTTCCAGATTCGGTCCGGGGTGCAGACACCCTCTCTATGTTTAAGAGTAGGCTTAAAACTTTTCTTTTTGATAAAGCTTATAGTGAGGGCCGACCAGGCTCACCTTGGATCAGCCCTTAGTTATGCTGCTATAGGCCTAGACTGCTGGGGGACTTCCCATGATGCATTGAGCTCCTCCCTCCTCCTCCTCCTCTCAATCTGTATGCATTCATGTAACATCAATGCATGTCACTAACTTGGCTTCTTCCCCGGAGTTTTTTGTGCTTTCTCATCTCGCAGGAAATCCGGGGTTGCAGGCCTAGCCTTCGCAGTCCTTCGCAGTCCTGTTGGCATCCTTCCCTGGCTATTGCTACTGTTATTGCTGCTGTTATAGTTATTGTTATGATTGTTGTTATTCTGTCCCCCTCCTCCCCCTCCCCCTCACCCTTTCCCTCTTTCTTTCTCTCTCTCAACCCAACTGGTCAAAGCAGATGGCTGCCCACAAAGAGCCGGGTTCTGCTTGAGGTTTCTACTCATTAAAGGGGAGTTTTTCCTTACCGCTGTCGCCAAGTGCTTGCTCATGGGAGATTTGTTGGGTCTCTGTAAATTAAAGAGTACTGTCTTTACCTGCTCTATGTGAAAAGTGCCCTGAGATGACTTTTGTTGTGATTTGGCACTATAAATAAAAATTGATTGATTTATTTATTGATTGATCTATTCATATAATGAGTATTTCCCAGGCCAACGAGAACCCCGAGGTCAAAAAGATATTTTTTTCTAATGCCAAAAATAACACCAAATATCCATTCATTCGAGTCAACCTCTGTGTCATTGCTTGAGAAACTCTTGGTAGTGTAGCTCCTTTTAACGAATAGGGCAGTGTGTAATGTGTGTGCGAAGCCAGTGTGAGAGAGCAAGCAGCAGAAAAGTGATGGTGAATGCAAGTGGTGGAGAGGAAAAGGTTAGCAGTAAGTTGTCGATATGGCAGTGAATGTATCGGTTAATAAATGCTGCAGCTTCTCAGGACAAAGAAAAGGGGGTTAGCTCCAAAGTTAACAACAATTGGTTTGCCTAACCTGACGACGCTAAATAGAGAAGCAGAGAATGGAGAAATGTGTGGCTGCTGAGTCTCTCAAGAGTTTTGCTCTACGCATCCTTCAGGTTTGCTGTGGTATTTCACTGGGTCGACACTGGCCCTTTGAATTGTAACTGCTATATCCTTGGTCGATCAAGTTTGTGTTTGTCAATAAATCTAGACTTAAGACATCCATATCTCCTGGAGTTTTCTGAATCGATGAGCTCAACATTTCTATAACACTATCTCTCACCTGTTTGAAGTCTGCCACAAAAGTTGTGAGTGGCCATTCTCCCTGCTTGAATTAGAGTGATATCGTGTCCCTTTCATTGGCTGCCTCCAAAACCTCCTCCTGTCCATCAGAGAGCCGGACCTGGACCCACAGTTCCGAACCAAATCCCAGAACAAGCATCACCAGTGCACAGAGACAGGTCAGTATCCAACGTGAAGCCACAGTTATGCATAAAAATCTATCATTATTTTTGATTTCTGGGACTTCCTGACATTCCTGACTTTTTTTTCCTCCTTCTGCAATTCATGCAGTCCAGTCACTTCCTATCCATCGGTATCTAACTGCTCGCCCAGCCTCCAGATTTTCTGTCGTCTGCCTAGCCTTATAGAAGACTCCGGTCATGTACAACGAGTGCATGGGCAGAGTGCGTGCTGATAGGTAGGTAGGTAGGTAGACAGTGGGAGTGGAGCTGAATCCTAATGGTGTATTTGGAAAAGCACAAATAATGGGTTTTTAACAAATATTTATTTCATACAAATATTTTAAAAATTAATTGTTTTTGGGAAGAAAAAAAAACATGTCAAGTAACAGCAAGCATATCAGGACTTGTATAGTAACAAGGTTACATCACTGTCTCTGTCTCTCCTCTGCTCCGCTCTGCTGTCTATCTCTGTGTCATAGATGTATAAACAACTGCAGGTCTGTATGTCTGGTGGAGCTGAGCTATGGCTGAGTAGTCAGCGCAGTTGTGGTCTGGGTAACTGGGGCTCAAGACCTGGAGTGGGAACCCTCCTTTGCAAAATAGTTTATTGAAGAACATTTATTTTAACACTTTAATCTACTAAAATTAGAAGTGTAATAAAAACAAAAAAAGGATTGTTATGCCTATTTCCACTTTTATTTGAATACAAATACAAATATTTTTGCTGCCTCAACAAATACTGGCAAATACAAATACACACACATCCCTAGTAGACAGGCAGGTCGGCCATCCAATCATTTCATGCAGGCCAAATGAAATGATCAGACGGCCTTATAAGAGGCCTGCAACAGCCACAGGTATTTTTTCCCTTCTATTGACAGAGCATTGATTTATTGACTGCTGTCTAAAATTTTAAAGAGAATTTTATTTCAATTAATCTGATGATTATTTTTCCTAAATAATTGTGTTGTCCATATAATATCAGAAAATAGTGAAAATGCTTGTTTTAACTGTTCACAGCCCAAGGCTGTCATGTTTTATTTGACCAACAGTCCAAGCCACAAAGATATTCAGATTACTATCATGTATGACAAAATAAAGTATCAAATTCACACATTTGGGAAGCAAATGTTTGGCATTTATACTAAAAAAAATTACTAAAACCATTAATTGGAAACGGACTTATATTAGAGAGAGGCCTTTATTTCTAATTCCTCTGTTTGATGAGTATATTTGCTCATATTTTAGTACAAAGCATCCTTGTTTTCTGATCTACTTGTGTTTGCTGCTAAATTTTTGTTACTGCATTACCGGTAATCCACTTACTCCAAAACATACAACAATAATTCTAGTACTTAGACTTAGTTCCACCAGGCATGTTTTGGCAGCACATCACTTATCTGTAGCATGTGGGTAGCATGCTAATGGATGTATGCTCGCCGGCTTAGCTGCCCTGGTTACCCGTGCTCATATAGTGTCACTGTCATCATTATTATTGAAATATGAAATATGTACTCAAAGAACTGGAGTTACATCCAGGTAACTGCTATTTATGCTTAACTGGCATGCACATTATATGACAGACACCAGAGTTTATCTACCCTTGTTTTTACCCTGGCCTATTTTTGGGGCCAGCCTTTATATGTTTGTGTTGACCACACCCCCGGCCATTATTAAAGACCTGGCTTTTAATTGACTACCATTTTTTATTTGAAATACGGTATATCAACATGAAAAGGCAATAAAAGTGACACAACACTAGTAACAGTGACAAATTACAGACAGAAAGCTGCATTCGACTAAGGCAGCTTTCTGTCTGCCCACCATCAGTGGGGAAGTACAGTTAGTCCATCTAGTGGACTCACAAGGTTACTGCATTGAACATGATTTAATAGTGCTAACTGCTCACATTTTTTCCCAGCTTTTCTTTTTAGCTGGTTGAATAAAGCAAGAGCAGAAGCGAACCAATTTACAGTTAGTTTGTTGTGATTGTTGATGCAGCTCATATGTTTTTGCTTTGGTAACATGGAAAATCCTGTCCTGTCAGCACATAGCTTTGAATTTCAACACACAAAGTAATTAAAAGGATACAAAAATGAAAGAGTCACACAAACAAAAGAGGAGACAGAAAGGGAGATACAGGTAGGGTAGGGCACAGGAAACTCCATGCCTGCAGGCACACACAGCTGGCACCCCAACACACACACACACAGTTATATGTTAGTAGTAAAAGTAATTTTCCTCCTGATGAAAGGCTCAGCTCAGTTTCTTTCAAAACTCACTTCATCTGTCTGTACACGAAAAAATGAGTGTGCGTTTGGGTATGTGCATTTGCATGTGTGTCTATGGCGACAGACACAGAGAAAGGGGTGTAATAACCACATAGTTGTTGTACCTTGACTTTCTGACTAATGGCAGCTTTGCAGACATTGCTGCTGCACTGCTCACTGTAGCACACAGAGCTGCTGAAATGCCCCTGAGCCAAACACAGACACCCAACAGACATTAGGCTTTCATTAATGCTGCTGAGGAGAGCTGTATAGGCCTGGGGAGAAGACAACCACAAAAAAAAGCGAAGTATGATGACATTCTTTATTTTTCTTATTTTCAACAAATCCCATGTGCAGAAAACACCAAAAATAAATGTTTCCTATTAACAAGTATTGTGTGTGTATCAAAGCCTGGTATATCTCGTCTTTCGGCGCCATGGACCTCCATTGTTGTCAAAAAACTATTAAAAATATATCAATGAGCCTCACTGGTGAACTGAGTGACACCTTTCTTCATTACCACGAACAAACACTGTAGTTTATTCTCACTCAATACACCAAAACACCAAAAGTATTAATCTACTACTGAAAACAGTTCCCAACAAATGCACCATTTCCTCCTGCTTGAATAAAGTTTGCTAAAAACTACAGCAACCAGCTGTTCTGGGAAATGACATCTACAGTTGGAACCAATGGGCTTGGAGCTGAGAGCCACAGAGAGCAGGGAAGTCAGAATGTATTAAGAGATAGATTAATGCATTGTCAGGTATGGACTTTTCATGGGATTTGCTGACAATAACATACAGCCTAGAATAAACTATAGAATACTGCCAGCCTTATCCTTTAATGCCAAATAACATCCACATTCACTAGGCTATCATCATCTGTTGAAGGAAGTGATTGCCATCCATGCTTTCACTGTTAGTGAAACTAGGTTCACTTCAAATATGCCACAGTATTAATGGCAGCATCACTATAGCACATAGCAAAAAAATCTTGTACACTTGTACAGAACCCCTAAGGGGACATGGGGGAGAAAAAAACAGATGAGTGAAAAAAAAGATAAATACTTTTGCATTCCCATTAGAAACTTTTGCATTCTCCTGAGAAATATTTTGAGTGAAAAAAAGTACTTCCAGTCAAAACCCAAGAAAGAAGAGAGCGAATGGTGTTAACACCCACCTGGAACCACTATCAAAGTATCATCATTCGTAACATTACAGAAGTAATTTATGGTAAGTTTTTCAATATATTAACATTAGTTCACTAACATAACATTACAGCTTCGGTAACTTTACTCTTACCACTAACATTACCCTTTTCAAAGTCTGTGTTTGTTTTATTAGCAACTTTTGTGAGCTTATGTTAGTATGCTAACATTTGTGTATGTATCTTTAGCTTTAACATTATTTATACTAAAACATTAGCTAAGTGATTGTTAACTATACTAATATTATATTCTTCCTGATCCCAAGGTCTACAGAAAAACTTCCTGGTACAGTGACTGACTGGGGACCACTAAGTTAATAGAAACCCTTGATCTGGGCCTAAAATGACATATAACGTTAATGTTACAACATATATTTATAGCATGGCAAGGTTGGTACCAATGGATGCCTTAAATCGTCTAGTTTCATATGATATTGAAATTATGCTAGTATTTATCATGTAATTTTAAGCTCGGCTAGCTGTTTTGTCACTACTCTAATAGTCAAATACAAGAAATAGATGTGAACACTGCCTCATAAGCAACTTTATAAAGCATTTTGCAAGAGTAGAGTCTATTAAATACCACATGTAAAATAAAGTTATAAAAACTTTTAACTTTTTTATTTTGTATTTATTTTTTAGACAAGCTTTTAAGATCAACTGCAGTAGACCTATATCTGGACACCCTGCAAAACCAGAGGCTGACATGGTTCACTGACATCTCCAAGAATGCACTGCAACCTACCTTCAAAGACAGGATGACCAACTCATGGACAGTCAAATGTTTAATTAAACAAATGGAGAGAATCAGCCTTGTTTCTGCTATCATGTAGACTGTCTGGGCAGGGTTCAACATACACAAAAAGTTACTCTTTGGCCACCAGATATCCCATGTAGGTGGCCCCCTGTGGCCACAAAGTTTTATCCCCATACTGCGAGCCTTCGCCAACACAACTGGGAATCCACATAGGAAGTGAGATGTGAGCGAGCGCAGTAACCGTCCAGTCCACACTGACTCCAACCTGCATTTAAGGTCTCTGTCCACAGAACCGGCCATCTGCCAGCAGCTGCTGCTGACCAGCAGCCAGCTAACCTGCCTTCACCAGAGTGACTGACAGCAGAAATTTACTGAACCAAAATAGTTTCCATGTCAACTGCATGGGAAGAAATCAACAATGTTTGTATTTATTGATTCATTGACTTTATTTCCCTGCCCATTGTAGTGAGGAAATCTGCATGTAGTGAAACAGGCAAGCTCACAGGCAGACAGGGAGCCTTGATCAACCAATGCCCTAGTAAGATAATACTAGTTCAAAATGCATATACAGCAGGATATTTGTGATTTAAACAGCTGTGCAGATTATACTTCACATTTGACAACCTTCTAAACAGCTGCCATCTCACTTTAATACAAGGGGAGACACATAATGTGTGCCCTCCATAGGGCTTTAGGCAGATAGAAAGAAAGATGTGACACCCCGCTCCCCTTACTGGTGGCGCTGTGGCACTGCATTAGACCACTGCATCAGAGATTTCATCAAACAAAAGCTGCAAGTCTCAGTCTAAAAAGCAAAATATTATCAGCAGAAGCTGTTTGTTTGTTGTTTGTTTGTATGTTTAAAAACACAAGAAGTAATGACGTGTAAAATGAAGATCTATTTAAGATTTTGCACTATTTCTAGGTCAGCAAATTTATGGCATTGACCAACTTAACTCATTTGTATAAAAGGTCAGATTTCCTTGAGTTGCGTCCCTTCCATTGAAGCATGCGTTCAGATGACACTTATCAGAGGCTCATTCAAGTGACTCAACTTTCAGCCAGTGTTCACCTTTTATAACTATGGCTTAAAAATATGAATAAAAATAAATATAATTTCTTTTAAACTTTTTCTTTGTCAACTTTTATTTATATGGCATATTCAATTATTTTCATTTATTGAAGTGTCACAGAGGAAGGCTTTGTTAAGTTGAGTTAAATTGTCTTTTCTGTGTTGTTTTTACATGTTTACATTTGGGCAAACAAAAAAGTAAACATAGCACAAAAAGTAAGGAAATTCGTGTTTGGTAGATTATTTCTTTTCTCTATCATATACCGTTGGAAAGCCTGTTTATTTCCCTGTTAAATGGTGCCACATTTGCAAGGAACATGCATTTGTAGGATGAGCAGCAGATCTGAGTATGTGGGTTGCACCCATGAAAAATATGCCAAATCTTCTCTGCCAGTGGCAAACAGCTTATTCTGCCATTGACTCCTTTTTTAGATGATATTCACTATTCTGAGTGATATTAACATTATAGGATGAACAGTGAAGGTTTGAATTCGAGCACTGACCCTGTCACCAAGCTACTATCACAGTATGTATGCAAACAATCACAGGAAACTTCTCTTTAAATGCACAAAAGAGTTTATTAACATTAGCAATTAGCATATGGCACATGTAGATGTATGTGTGTGTGTGTGTGTGTGTGTGTGTGTGTGTGTGTGTGTGTGTGTAGGTGAGAGGAAGAGGAGAAGCAAGATGGCAGAGATAAACCACATAGGGTTACGTAACAAAAGTGTTCCTGTCAACAGGTTGACCGTGAGATTTGAACAGAGGCTGTGATTAAATGGCAGCTGCTAGTCAACAAGTGCCTCTGATCACCAAAATGGTGTCAGACAAAGCTGAGCATCTCTTTTGCTTAGCAACACATGTCCAACTGCAGAGTAGCGTGTGTGTACATGCAGGTGAGGTTAGTAGGGAAAAGAGGGTGAAAGCACCAAAGAATAAAAGATCTCAGCGATTGTGAGGAGAAAGTGGTGCTTGCTTTTATCTCCACAGAGACGTAGTGTGCGAACGTCCTTATTTGCTGGCCGCGGTCTGACAACAAATAAAATGCAACCCATCGTCTCACACATGGTGGCAAGCTAACAGAAAGCAGTCTAATCAGTTGGACAAACACAAACCCGTTTAGCATGATAAACACTATAAAAACAAGCAGCAAACAACAATAATACTTTCACAGTATTCTCAGCAGGAACAACCAGAGTCACAGTCCGTTAACTTCACAACAAAGCTGAAAATAACATACACTTTAGTAACCTATGTCTGCCCAGACATAAGCCTCTTGTGTCACTTAAGGGAGTGAGTAGAGTGTGTTTCAGTCCATCTTTCTGGTTGGGCTTGGTTCCTCGGGCTCCTCACGCTCTTCTAGGGGGTTTCACGGCAGCTGGTCCTAGGCGGAGCAAACAGCAAGTCGACTCACTTAAAGACAAGCAGGGCACAGGAGTTATCCTTTGTCTTTCTTTGGCAGTAAAGGTGAGAGTGCTGTGTTGCACAGCAGTCTACTTCTTAGGATCCAGTAATATGCTCAGTTGAACACATTAAATCTCTAGTCATCCAACAAGATTGTGTGGCCGAGTTAGAGTTTAATGTATGTATATGGATACTTTCTCGTAGCCATGGAGACAGCTGGAAGCAGAAACTGCAGCTGAAAGCACAGTTTGGCGAGCATCTCAAGTGTTTATACTCTTGGTGATGTCATGGAAGGGAGGAAGAATCTGTGTGTATTTCCACGGGGTCTCGTCCAACGGGAGCCGAGAGTTTGACTCTACCAGATATCACACCTATGTGTGGGTTGAGCAAAGCATGATGGGAGCTGAAGTCCGTTTGGACTCCTTTTGTTTGACTTGGTGCCTTTCTTTGTTATCAGGCTTTATGACTGCATGTAGGCCTGCCTTTGTATCATGTACATGTACATGTACATGTACATGTATGAGGCCCAACAGCAGCTATGTTTGATGGTGCAAACAGTGAAACACTGTTTAATATGTTATTGTTATATGTTTCCAAATCATCTTTATAAGAGACATTGTTTATGCCAAAATACTTGATGTCTGAAAGTCAATTTTCTCTTGCTGTGGCTTAGTTGGTATTTCCGTATTGTGGGACACTGCGGAGTTCAAAGTTATGTCAGGACACATATCCTTTGTTATGTTGGAAATGCCTCTCTACCTGCAAAGAAAACAGAAGTCACTTTTTAATCTCATACGCTGAAGTGCTTAGCAGAGCCCTGTCCACATAAGTTTAGTTACCCTCTGGGTCACAATATTCTGGTATTCTGGTAATTTTAGCTATTGTAGAGTTAGGGTTAGGAATTCAATTCTTGGAGTTCAGAGCCAAGTCTAAAGGTGAAACTGGAAACTACAATAGTATGTGAAGTAGCCATCTTACAGGGTACATAGCCAGTTAACAGTGATCTCTCTTGTGCTGACAGAGAGATAGCATAAAATTGTATGACGTAACAGGGTCTTAAGCTCTTAAATAACTTTTCACCATTTTTGTATTATTAGCTAATACTAACTTGTAGACAGAAATTCTGAGGATTCCTTGTCACCAGAAGGTTTGGAACAGTGATCCATCAATCTAACTGACAACATATTGTGACTGTAGCTTTTCTGATGTCTTTTGTTTTAGAACAACATGATTACCTGCTATTAAGGATACTAGTGTCTCTCACTGCCCTAGATCAGGGAATCTGCTCAGCTGAATATCTTCTACCAGTTGATGAGATGACAGCAGACAAACACTCGTCGGCTTCTTGTAGATCACTCTGAATACAACACAGAAAAAGCTTTAGTGATCATTGCACTGAAGGTTTCAGGTGCATGATACGCACAGCTAAAGGGAAATCTAAACTATCTCACCGCAGTAGGTATAAAGAGGTGAAGGTTTTATTATCAGCCTAAAAAGCAAAATTCATGTAACCATCTTCTTCCCAGTGTCATACAGCTGATCTGTTCATTGCCTGTAAAGTTGCAGTCAGTGAAGGTTAGTCTGATGCAGGTTGCTAAAATATATTTAAACATGCAGGTTGTAGTTTATCTTGGCATACATGTCACTAACATACTAACATGTTTCCTGCAGGGTCTAATGTTACAGTAATTGACATACACGTTTATTTTATCTATTCTGTCCCACCCCCTCCTCCCCTTCTTTCTTTCTCTCTCTCAACCCAACCGGTCAAGGCAGATGGCCCACCAAGAGCCGAGTTCTGCGTAAGGTTTCTACCCGTTAAAGGTGAGTTTTTCCTTACCGCTGTCGCCAAGTGCTTGCTCATGGGGGAAATGTTGGGTCTCTGTAAATTAAAGAGTACAGTTTACACCTGCTCTATGTGAAAAGTTCCCTCAGATGACTTTTTGTTGTGATTTGGCACTATATAAATAAAAATTGATTGATTGATTGATTGATTGAGTTACAGACAGGCTAGACGCTAATGCTAGCTAACTCCTAACAGTAAAATACAGATGAGAATCAAGCACATCCACTGTAATAATATAAGAAACAGACATAATTTGATAGCCTCCTGGCACCACGTTATGGCCTTCTGAGGCACTGATGAGATGCCGATCTGTTCTTTTAGACTCGTCTACTGGGCAAATTCAAGCTACAGCCACTCACACAGCTGCATGTAAGGAAGGCAGGGGCAAAGCTAATAAACACCAACAGAAATTTCTCATCCAGTGGAAACATGATGAAATTAAATGAGCACCAATGGAAATGATATTCGATTTAAATGTCATCTGAGAAGTTATTGGGTGATACTTCCTTTATTAAATCACACCCATGTTTGCAATGCTAGCTATTAACAGACTGTTAATACCTTGTCCCTTTTCATGTCATGTTCAGGTTATTTCCTTTTCCAAAACTTCTTTCAACCATAGTAACTGTTGAAGATCCTCCATGGAATTCTAGAATAAACATTATAATGTTAACATTATATTAGGCCCAGATCAAGGATTTCCAGGGTTTCCCCTATATTCACTCTGCATGGCTGCTGCAAAATTATGAGCACTGCTGCTAAAATTTCACACGATCATTAACATCAATGAGAAGTAAGTTGTCAATATGGCAGTAAATGTACAGTACAGGCCACAGTGTATCAGTTAATAAATGCTGCAGCTTCTCAAGACCAAGAAAAGACCGTCTATTGAAGGGGGTTAGCCCCAACATTAGCAAAAATGCGTTTGCCTAACCTGACCAGGCTCACTTAAGGTGGACTGACCTTTAAGGTGGACCAGCAATTCTCATTTTAGTGTCAGTCTCACTACACTAATACTAATATACTAACTATTAGTATAGTTAACAATCACTTAGCTAGCGTTTTAGTATAAGTAACATTAAAGCCAATGATACAGACACAAATTTTTGCATACAAACGTAAGCTAGTTAGCATTGCTCAGCAAGTATTGTAGGACTTACCATAAATTACTTCTGTAATGTTACGATTGATGATACTTTGATAGACGCTCCAGGTAAATGTTAACACCAGTTCACTCTCTTCTTCCCTTGTGTTTTGACCAGATTTTTTCAACTCAAAATATTTCTCGGGAGAACACAAAAGCTTCTCAGAGGAACGCAAAAGTTTCTCGGGGAACGCAAATGTATTTATATTTTTTTTCTCTCCCATATCCCCTTAAAAACAACAAATAGTCAAGAAGCATTTAAGTCAAGGTTAAACATCTTTACATCAAACAGGGGGTTTCAAGTTCCTGCCATGCAACACAGAGACCACAGATCAATCATGAATTGTTGTAGGTAGTTCCCAAATTCACAATACATAAATCAGAGATTTGTATAATTTGAATGCCTGCCTATGTGGTCATGAGAGCTGCACCCTAAAAGCTGCTGGGTCAAGGTATAAGCCCTAGAGTAGAGAGAGTAATGCAGGGTGACTACATGACAGGCTGTAAACTTTTACAGATTCTTGTTTTTAGATGATCTAAATACAAAACTGTGATGGAAACAGAGAGGGATGATGAAACAGAGGACAGCAAGATGCAGAGCGACTGTGTTTCCTTTGATAGCCTTTATTGTTGAGCCCTAGCATGTGCACAGGATATGTCATGCTCATCTGGGTAACACAGTTCCAGACATTCTCATCAGACAAACCAGTGGATGGACAAATGCTATGACCACATAATCTCAATTCTGTAGCACAAGTAAAATATCAGATATACATATTATCTCCTGAATGTAAGTTTGTGTCTGTGTGGTGCAACTCAATTCTTTCACCATAATACATGTGTGTGTGTGTGTGTGTGTGTGTGTGTGTGTGTGTGTGTGTAAATGCCTGTGGTGGTGGAGAAAATGAGACCTTTATTCATGGCACTCCTGCCTTTCTTCTCTTTAATCAGAGCAGAAAACCCCAACACACACACAAACATACACACATACATACATACACTTACTGTCCTCTAACAACTCCTCTACTTCTAACATTTACAAAGTATATACGGGTGGTTGTCGTGATGCTCCATTGCTTGTTGATCTGCTTTTATTAACAACCTGATTTTCAAAAACAAATCCATCTGTAATTCATGAGCTTTATAATTCAAGTATTCTAATATTTTAACATGACCATTGTGCATTGGTGTGACTGTGCGGGGTAACATTGCTGATCTTCAAACTACTGTAATTAAATAAAAAATAAGACCAAATACATAAATTACTTTTATACATACAATAACAATGTTTACTTTATGATACTATAGGTTGTAAGTCTTCATGTCTCCACGCCAAATGATTATGATGCATTACATTTTGTCTGCAAAACTGATGTCCACCTGGTGTGACACCGTTCTGTGAGTACAGAACAGGTATTAATTTGGGCACCCCATTAGTGAGAAGGGTCCTTCTTCATCCAGGAAGTACAGAAAGCATCACTGGAGCACATGGACTGAACATAAGGTGAGTTTTGGCTCAGATATTTATCAGAATATTGTTATTTTCATGCACTGTTAGAAATGGGACCAATTAATTAGTCCTTTGGTGTGATGTAATTAAAGCGTTGTGTTGAAAATTTCATACATTTATATTCTTTGACTTCTTAAAATAATGGAAACCTTACACTGTAATGTTGGACTGAAGAGTCTCTGGAATACAGCTAGGCCGAAAAACTGACCATGTGACTGAAAATGTCCACTTGTGTGACAGTACTGTCCCATAGTGTGACATGAAATCAGTGTCACACTGGTGGAAATGGCCATCACACCAGTGGACGTAGGCTATAAATAAGGCCTAGATAAATATATTTTTGAATTAAATAGACTATTTCTATAATAGCAAATTGTCCACTGGAGTGTTTTTTGTACAAGTTTGGTACGACAAGTTTTTTTTTCAAGTTTTGCATTTTCCTCCCATTCTCTCAGCATTGGAGTACACCACAAATAAAACATTCCTACTATGTTTCATTTAGTTTGAGATCCAGGCAGAAGGTCTGAGAGCCAGGCAGATAATGACAAGTAAGGACAGGACCAGAAAGTACAGGGAGAGGTTGAATGCAGATCCTAGGAGGAGAGAGGAAGTCTTGAGAAAGAGACGCATAAAGTTAATTTAACATGTAACTAAGAATGATATAAGCATTACAACATAATTTCATTACATGATCAGAAATGCTTGCTTATTTCATAGTAATTAAGGATTTGTACATTTTTCTGCAGATATCAGGAGAAAAAAGCACTTGGACAAATTGTTACCTTCAGTGTGAAGTCTGTGTCATCAGCAACAAGAAAGAAGCTACGAGAAAAATGGAAAAAGTCAAAAAGGAGATGTCGGGCAAGGCCAGTAAGGCTATACTTGAACTAACTCCAGTCACCTCAGGCTCATGACCAACCTTCTGATCATGAAGAGGTCAATGAGGGCCCAGTATCTGTTTTATGCAGCACACCAACACATTCATCCAAAGATATACAACCACTCAAACCCAAGGGAGTGAAAAAAAAGAACAAAAAAAAAAAAAAATCAGCTGTCAAAAAACAGCTGAAGAAGCTAATGATCCAAAACAAGAAGTTAATTAAACAACTTAAAACAGAAAAATGAAAAGCTGAGAAGTTTAGAAGACAGAATCAACACCTCATCCAAAGACGGAACATCTGTGAGAAAAATCCATCACTAACAAAACAGTCCAAAAGAAACTACACTGCTCAACAAAGAAAAAAACAAGTGGAGTCCTTGTTGAAATGAGATTAGACCAGCAGGCTTATGCCTGGAAAAAAGACACTATTGGTAGGAAAGAAAAAATGCAGAGGAGAGTACTAGTAAAATCTTTAGTTGACTTGCACAAAGAGTACAACCAGACATATGAAGCACAACATGCAATGTCTTACAGACAGTTTGTATGCTATATGTAAGCCATTCTTTGTCACAGAGGCCAAATCAAATGATCGCAATACATGCGTCTACTACAAACATGAGAACATGCAGCTCCTTATTGACGGCTTGTCACAGAGGGGTATACTACCTTCAAAAAGCTTATCATCTCTCCTCTCTAGCATAAGATGTAGTACTGAAGACATAAAATGCATGAACTGAACATGCACTGAGTGCTCCTTTGGTGAAATCTAGTTTGTAGCATATAATCCAGATGATTGAGCCAGATGGGAACACTGGACAAAGGAAGACGTGGTAGTTGGGGACAGAACATACAAAAACTGGTTGAAGAAAAGAGAAACTTGTAAAGTGGGACAACTTGTTGAGGAATTCCTTAGAGAGCTGGAGGCCATTGCCATCCACCATTTCAACTGGCTTCGCCAGACCCAGAAATTCAGGCATCTGAAAGAGAACCTGAAAGAGAATGAAATAGTTCTGCTTGTTGACTTATCTGAAAATTATGCCTGTAAATTGAACACAGAGATTTAGTCATTTCATTTTGGAGGAATCCGGCAGCAGGCATCCAGCCATACAGTAGTGGCTTACACATCAACAGGGTCACGGTGTGGTCACAATCTCTGACTCTCTCAGCCACAATAAACGTGTTGTGTGGGCCCATATCAAACCTGTTGTATATGAAATGATGCAAATCTCTGCCCACAAGATTGACACTCTTCATGTGTTGAGTGATGGTCCGGTCATGCAATATCAAAATAAGGCAAACTGTTACCTCCTAAGCAGTGTACCCTATACTTGGGGGCTCAAGCACATCACTTGGAATTACTCAGAGAGAGCCCATAGTAAGGGTGCACCTAATGGAGTTGGAGGAGCAGTGAAATGGATGGCAAACTACCATGTCCATGGGGGCAAAGACCTACAAAGTCCAAAGGACTTGTATGAATTCCTGATCAATAGTAATGCCTTCAATGAAATGCTGCCACCATCCGTTCCAAAAGTCCCTGGGATTCTTCGTACTCGCCACATACTCTCTCACCCTCCAGCAGAGATTTACGACAGGGATCTTAGCTGCTTCTGCTGCTACCCAGAGATGTGAGTGCTTCACACCAACTAAAATGAGGCTCAACAATGCAAATTCTGATCAGCTGCATCCCAAGAGAATCCAGGAGACCTACCCTGATAGTCCCAGTACTGATGAAGACAACAGTGAAGAGCATCCCAAGAGAATCCAGGATACCTACCCTAATAGTCCCAGTACTGATGAAGACAACGACAGTGAAGAGTACGCTGTGGGAAAATTTGTCATAGTCAACTATGACAACAGGCAATTTCTTGGTCAGATCACCAAACTACATACTGATAACATTGAAGTCAACTGAATGGTTCAACATGGACAGAGAAATGTATTCAAGTGGCCTGATAAGCCAGACTGTACTTTCTACCACAGAGACCAAATCGTCAGCGTTATCTCTGAGCCAGAGCCCCACCAGTGTGCTGCACAGCTCACTAAATATGACCATCTACTATTCAGTGAGGTCTGAAAGGATGTAGAAACATGATGCAAGTCCCAAGCACCACAGGCTATAAGCTGGATGTGGACATTGTTGTATTACTTGAGTTGTAGGCCTACTACAGATGTTTTACTGAATTTTACTGAAAAATTAAATTGTTTGAGTTCATGTCTCTACTGAATGTATTTTATAAATTAGTTTTCTCAATGAATTTCATCAATTTTATTGATGAATTTAACTTGTTCAGGTTTCAATCTATCCATTGTTCTTCACAATGCAATTCCCAATAAATGTTCAGAATAAATTATATTTTTATGATGTTAAGGTTATGTTTTTTATTAAATAAAAGTGTTGGTTCTGATAATCAGAATCTGTTAACTGTGACCTCAGAGAGTACAGAGTAAATAATTGGTGACAGAATGTCCTATGGCGTGACAAAAAGAGAAGTAAGTAAAAAGGGCATTTTGATGCACAAATACCTGAGAAAAGTGTTGAATAGTAGAAGCTTAATATCATCATTATGGATTTTGGATTTGAGTTCACGTCAACTACCCATACGTGAAACCATGAATGCTTCCTGGGTATGAAATGGCTATATGTGGAGGTACATCCTAATTCCCTTGCTAATCAATCCACAAAACACCCAGGAATCAATCAGTTCCACCATCAGTCAGGCCTTTGCAATTCACTAAATTCTTCTGAGGAGGCTTGAGTGATGCAACACAACACTATCCTGTGCCTTTTAAGTTTTTTTAACAGATGACCACAAGAAAAAATCAACTCTACTCAGTTTCCCTAATTAGTGTCAGTGTACACCCTAGGATCATATTATCTAAGTAACGATCTGAAATACCAGTATATTTTTATGTAACTGTAACTCTTGCCAAAAATGTCCAAGAAAAAATTCCTCTTCCCTCTGTACATAAATGTTGGCACAACCTACATCAAATACAGTTTAACTTCTACTCATCCCAGTTCAGCCACCATAGAACAGGTAATAGAATATGCAATCTGCTAAAATGTACATGTCATAAACTTCACGTTCTTTGAAACAGCATCAGTGAACACAAAAGCTCTACACAAAACACACACAACATTTAATCATTGTTCCAATGTTTCAAGGCATGGAGCTCCTCCAGAAGCCTCATCTCTCCTCATCTGCTCAAAGTCACATTTAAGGGATTAGAACATCTTCAACTATGGTGGACCTCGATCAATTTCTGCGTCACAGAATGGAGGAAGGATAGAAAACATGGATGGGCAGAAGCAGAATAAGCTGAATGGAAAGCACCCAGTATATCCTCATTTATGTCCTGTTGGTCTTAGAGGAAGGTCTCTTCCCTCAATAAATGTTTATTGCACAAATCAGAGTTGATTAACATTATTTAGAATAATCTTGCTATCAGTGATGGTTCATAACTGTTTGACAACAAACACATTACAACCTATGGTGTTATTTCTACTCAGTCACAGTGGAGCAATCAATCACTATAGAGTGAGCAGAAATATGGAATTAAACTATGAATTTATAAGCAACAGGAACACTTTAAATGTAGTAATTGTATGTCAAATACTTGCTGATAGAAATGGCTCTTCTAATATAATATCATTTTTATACAACAAATCTTCTTTTCATTATTACTGTACTTCAAGTAACAAAACTCCAAAATCAAACACAGTAGCCCTTGAGCAGGACTGATAATTGAGAATAGCCAATTGTGACTTAATTGAGGAATTCAGTTTTGCATATTGTTTACTTTTATTAACAAGTCCTTACACATTTGAAAGTATCTGTTTACCTAAAGTTTAATTTTACTCCATTGTGCATTGTGCAGAGGATGGGATGAATAATCACTATGAATTATAGCCCTTGAGTGTGCAGCCCTTGAAAGGTCAATCTCCAAAAAGGCCTAGAAGAGTATTGGAACATGACTTTAAATGGTGACAGGTTCCCTGGGGGATTATGATGAGGGGAAGTCAATAAGAACTTGTTCAGCCACTACTGGAACAACAGCCTACTGGAAGTGCTCACTGATGACTGGCTGGCACCTGCTGTAAAATATCATACTTCAACTGTCTGAGCAAATGGAATACACTGAGACGTTTAATTATGGTTGACACAGTCTATATACAGGTTTGTTATGCATTTGTAGCAAATGAAGTTTTCAAATGATGACTGCATCATGACATGCACATGGTTTGATTTACCAAGGTAGGAGAGAGCCCCAAACACTGAACATAAGGCCATTTGTTATAGGAAGACAGCAGGTCTGAGATCAGTGTTTTTACCCTCATTGTGCATTGGCGAGCTAGCCAAACAACCAGTAATACAGACTTTGTGAAATGTCAAGGAGAAAAGGTAAAAGCCAAAAAAACCTAGACATATTTTTTCAGACAGCCTAATAATGGAGGTGATGGCAATGAGGAAGAGACTGTTACCATTCGCCATTAGCCCAGCCTTGGGTCGACGAAGCTCAGCCAGCGAGCGCCCCGTCCTTGGTAATGCCTTTACAAGAACAGCCGAGTAGCAATAACGTTAAAGTTAGTTAAAGCAGAAATAATGGTGGGTGGAATCCCAAATGGATGCTCAACCTGAAATATAGTGGATGGCTATATAAGACATAATGCAGTAAGCTTTTGTGTGGTATATTATATCATTTAAAAAGGTGCTCTTTGTATCTGTAACCTTAGGCTTGCAAACTTGTGCATTTAAGTTTGTATCTGTAAGCATAGTTTTGCAAGCTTGTGCATTTCAACATGGAGTGCTGAACTTCTGCATATAAATGAACATCCATTATATTCATGCCAAACAAGTCACCCAATGCTGATTAAGCATTTCACTTTTGACTGTAAACATTGTGCATTTCTTGAACATTTAAAAAGAACTTGTCTTTTTAACAGTGGATTTCCTTTAACAATAACAGACTGCAGACCAGGGTTAGATACTAGATTTTTTTTGACAGCTGATATGTCCGTTAATATTCCAGAATTCTGGCCATATAGAACCACATATGTATAAATAGCCATATAATAGCCTACATTTAAACAGCAAAAAAGGACAAAATCACAAACACTATGATCCAACAAATGTATTTTAGTCAGCAGAATGAACTTTTCACAAACTTTGTGAACTTAGCATATAAGCTACAATAATCAAATAAAATAAATAGGCTTGCTGTTCTTAATTTAATGCTGCCATGCGGGCAGTCTGCAGCTGCAGCTCCGCCAACACCTCCACCTGCCGCAGTCTCCCTGAGCCCGCCTCTCACCGGGACCAGGGAAAAGTTAAACCTCCTACTGATCAATTACATGTTATTTAAAGGTCCAGTGTGTAGTATTTAGTAACATCTAAAAGAACAGACTTGGTAAAAATTTAATAGATTATTTATAGTATATCTTAATTAGTGTCTAATCAGCTGAAAATAATAATTGTTGTGTTTTTGTTACCTTAGAAATAAGCCCTTTATATCTACATGGGAGTGGGTCCCCCTCCACGGTGGCCGCCATGTTGCATCGACATGTTTCTACAGTAGCGCAGAACAGACAAACCTAACACTGGCTCCAGTGAGGGCCTTACGCATTTTAGATTCAGTGGGCGACTACCGGAAATGCATCGGTTTCAAAACAAAGAAGAAGAACGGACCAAACATTTTGTATTGTGAGAAGTTTTTGAAACCAAAATCTGATAAATGGAGGATCACACTTATTTAGAAAATCACAGGAGCGTGAATTGTCATCAAAGAAATGAAAACACGAAGAAGCTAAACGAAATCAGGACAAGCAACGGCATAAAATCAGGATAAACTCAGATAGAAATCCTTGATGAGAGAAATGTTTGCAGACTGATGCCGAAGTTTCCTGTTTACTGCTGGACAGGTAAGAGTGTAATGTATATTTATTTTGTCCCGCTGGTAATGGTTCAAAACCTAGATGATGTACAATGTTTATTAGCAGTATATTAGTTTCCCTGAAAAGAAACGCTGCCACGTAACATTAAATATTAGCACTTTAGCCTCAGTTTGTGCCTCTCACGGAGCTGGTGGTCTGATAAGAGACAACAGGGAGGCGACGTCGTGCTAATAACCCAACAATTTATTCATTTTCTGTGGCAGTAAGACAACACATTGATTGATAACTAAGATAAGAGCACATATACACATTGGGGGGCAAAGTTAGCTTATAGTCCAACACAAGTAACGTTTTCCCCATTTCAAAGTTGAAAAACAATAATTGCTACCAGAGTTTTAATTTTACATTTATCAGTCAGAAGTAGAATTTTTCTGTTATTTACTTTTGTGTGTTTATCCAGGCCAGCCAAGGCTCCCAATAATGTATTACAAGGGTTTGTGACTGTGTCATAAAGCACTTATTTTCTTGATGTTGCTGTTGTTTCTCCAGCTATGAGAGAGGTCCTGTAGCATCAATGCATGGTATTGCCTTTATCTTCATCCTAAAGTGACTGTGTAATAGGTCAGGGTTATTTCACCATGTGCCATTGATGGCTGGGAGTACGTTGGTTTTCATTACAACCAAAGACAACAAAAGTTGATTTCACTGAATAACTACTTGTCTCTGACTGAAAGTGTGTTAATCAATTAAATAATCTGATCTAGTCTGTTGTTGGGATGAAAATCTGCATGGAATAAGGTTGAACAGTTGCTGGTGAGCATGTTAGATAGATAGATAGATAGATGATTTATAATTGTGAGTTCATTAATTTGTGCTGTTTTATTTTTCTCAGGCACAATGGGTTGGCATTATTCACCATGTCTGTGACATTCACACCCGCCATATCAGAAGTATTGCAGACCAAGTCAGGAGAGGTCTAGGTAAGTGATACACATTTGTTTGCCTATGAAGCATATTAACTTACCCTGTAAGTCCTACTCTTGGTTAAATAGTACTATTTTCACATGTACAACTGTATAAAATGTATGAAATGGTAAATTATCTCTATGTGTAATGGTACTGTCTTCCACAGAAGCAGTTTTCCATGCAGCTGCTGCTCGACACACAGCTCCTGGAGCAGATGAGCAACAGCAGTGCCAGAGAATCATGAGTGTTGTTCCTGCCATGAGAGCATCTTCATCCAGAGCAGTAAATTGAATACCTTTGGTGTGGTATTGGTCTGACCCTTGTCAGCTATTATATGTGCAGCAATTTGACTGCTGGAAGGGGATCAGATAAGTTTAATAACTCTGCTTTTAGTGTTGAAACAGACTAATGATTTGATAGATTATTCTGTCTTTATCAGAATCAACTCTGAAGAACACAGCTGTCAAAATGTTTGTTTAAACAGTAGAAGAATGTTTATGTTATCCTTTTATTGTCCAGATGGAAAAGGATGTCCAAAAATGTTTCTGTTAAATAAAATATATTTTTATTACAAATGTCATTATTCTTAATGGGTTTTTTTTAATATTTTTATTTTGTGGTTCAAACTAGTGAATTACAGTTAACATAACCTGAAGTGGCAATGAAAAACATGTACTACAGTGCCCTGTTCTGAGGATCAGTGGTATTCCAACTTCACTACTGTTTTATGTTGCTTTATAGATGTAAATAATGACAATATAAATTAATGGTGGAAGTGGTAATGACAATATACTGACTGCAGGAAAATACTGTCATTGTATAAGTATATATTAATATGTTTATCATTGCACTTATCACAGCACATCTGATGAATATCTTTTATTTGGTAAACTTGCACATTTAAGTTGAACAAATTAAATATATAAACAAAAAGTTTAATAATTATCCAGAAAATGTATAAATATAGAAAATGTATAAAACAAGTATAAAATAAATAAAATATCAGAAATGTAACAAATAAATATGAGATGATTTGATGCCTTGATGATGAACAGGCAGGTGTGTGAGTACCTGAGATACTGTGTGGACGCTCCAGAGGACCTGGAGGGAAACTCAGAGGCAAGGTGTGAAACCAGGGTGATGTCTTTGGAGGACCAGGGAACTTGTCTCTGATCCTCCAAACACAGCAACTGGGGATGACAAGTCGGTTTCCCTGGCCTAAAGAGCCATGCTGTCAATAGATGAAATGTCTATAGGCAGCATAACGGTAATCCCGGTTGTCATCCCCAGGCTTCCTGGTTTGGCCTAATACCATAATGTCCTCCCAGTACCGCCTGTGAATGCATAAAAAGCATTTTCAAGACAGTATTAGGAGAAGTGCGGTATTATTATTACACAATCTGCAGAGTACTGGCCACAGCATTTCCTCTCCCGGTCCGTAGGCATGTCTGCACAGTTACTACAAGTACACCATGGTACCCCTGGCACTCTTGCAAACGGGACACCATGCCTGCACTGATGCATCATCAAGGCATCAAAAATTAACCCTGGCTGCCTCTGAAGCAGTTCACTGGTGCCTGTGCTCCTCCAAGGTCACCTTTTCAAGAAGTTTCTGAAAAAATAAAACACAGGAAAAACACAGGTAAGGCTTTATAGGTTATAAGTTTCATGATATGTTGGAAATATGGTAATGGTAGTGCAGAATATGGATTGTAGGCTGTCCAGTGTTCCCAAACATGTCTACAACAATAACATGATTTTTTAAAAAAGTAAAAATATTGCTGCTCTATACTGTTCCTATATAGTATTTATATAATCATTCATCACATTAAAAGTAAAGTTAGACTTTTCTGTCAGCTTTCCGACTCATTTTAAAAAGACGAGAGAAAGAGAGAGAGAGCAGCTGTGGTCGAGTGAGCTAGAGGGTGAATGAAGAGAGGGAGTGCTAGTAACGTTAGTGAGGAAGCCGGTGAATCTGATCGATAAACGTTATTTTCTGATTGTTTCACAAGCTTCTAAAGCACAAACACACCCACACACCTCTTCAACCCTGCAGCTGTGCGCTGCGCCGCCTGATTTGGTCTGAATACGGGCTAATCAGAACAGCGAGGCGGATTACAGGCACAGTATTCCCACCTTGAATGGGCTACTGTCTCACATTACATTGATAACACATCAAACTATACAGACTACAGTAATGTAAAGCACAGAGCTGCTATGTAAATACCACTTTGTGTTGTATTGGCATTTTTAATATCGTGCAGAACAGGTAGGAATATGATAAAATAATTGTATAAATAATGTCACAAACCTCAGCCGCTTTGGTCCTTCCCCTGCTTCTGCGGTGCCAGTGTTTGCTCTCCTCCCTCTCCTGGCCCTGCCTGCAGCAGAACCGCTAACTCGTCCTCTTTCTCACCCTCTTCCTCTCCCTCTAACCTCCGGTACTTGACTCTGCAAACGGATAATAAAATATGTAACGTCATCCTGCCAACGCTATCTCGCTATCAATAATAACGTTAGAATAAAAGCTTGTATTACCAAAACAATAAAACAATCATAATTGCTATCTTACTTGTGAGCTATAACCTATAGTATTATAGACTAAATAATTAAATACATCTTCACCTTATCGCTTGACTTGTTAGAAATACTCGAAGTTGTGGTGGATGATGACATCTTCAGCAAATAGCTTCTTGTCCTTGAGGGCCACCGTAGCTTCTGGAATCTCTCCAAAGTCTTAGGGAGGGGAGGGGTGAGCAGCGGAGTGCTTCAATCTAGAACCTCACCGTTAGAGGCCGCTAAATACCACACATATTACACACTGGACCTTTAACCGTTGAGCTCCGGGCTGATCCATTTGTTTCACTGTGCCAGTGTTGGATGTAAAGTTACCTGAGAAAAAATGGTAAGACTTTTCAGAGTCGTGTTAACTGTTGTCGAGCCAAAGCACAGAACTGTTCCTGAAGTGTGCGCCACTTCACTGTTCCTGAATTTAGCAATTGGCATATTTCCCACCAGACCATTTGGCCGTTGATATTTTCATCTGCCAGACAACTACACATGATCCCGGCAAAAAAAACGGCATATGCCAGCTAACGTAAAGCCTATTGCAGACAGAGGAAGCGCAGCTCTGAGTGACTGGATGAAAGGAGAGATCATTACACAGAGGAAAACATCCTTGTATCTAAAATAATCGAATCCAAAGTCTGACTGAAACTAAAACAAAGTAGCCTGTAGATGTCTCAGTCCACCACTTAACATTTGACTGTTTAATTCAGACACATATGCACTGTGAGGAAGACTCCACTCTGTCTGTCTGTCTCTCCATGCGCTGTACGGCTGCTCCGACACTTGATGTGCTGAATTTATTCCACAAGACAAAACCAGAGCATCATTGTGAAATGGACTGTGACAAAATAATCGACTTATCTCGATTATCTTGTTTTCATAATCGCTGGAAGCCAAAATCGTAATTGAAAATAAAATTCGATTAATCGAGCAGCCCTAATTTCACAGAATACCAGAGTTAAACTGGTGTCATGTTTGACATTTCTGTGCTGGCCAGATGAATGCATACTGCACATGCTCTATGGCTGTCACATAGTCAAATAACTGACTAGCAGTTGCTAGGCAAAAGTTAGACACAGAGTTCCGCAAAGTTCTGTACTTGGACCAATACTATTCACCTTGTATATGCTTCCTTTAGGTAATATTATTCGGAAACACTTCATAAATCTTGATTGCTATACAGATGATACCCAAATATATTAATCAATGAAGATGAAATCTATCCGTAACTAAACTCCAAGCATGCCTTAAGGACATAAAGACCTGGATGACCTGCAATTTTCTGCTACTAAACTCAGACAAAATTGAAGTTATTGTGCTTGGCCCTAAACACCTTAGAAACACATTATCTAATGATATAGCTTCTCTAGATGGCATTACCCTGGCCTCCAACACCACTGTAAGGAATCTTGATCAGGATATGGCCTTTAAATCCCACATAAAACAAATTTCAATGATTGCCTTTTTTCACTTGCGTAATATTGCAAAAATCAGGCACATCCTTTCTCAAAAAGATGCAGAAAAAATAGTCCATGCATTTGTTACTTTGAGGCTGGATTTTTGCAATTCATTATTATCAGGCTGCCCTAACAAGACTCTCTAGCTGGTCCAGAATGCAGCTGCACGTGTACTCACAAAAACCAGAAAAAGAGATCATATTTCTCCCATCTTAGCTTTGCTGCACTGGCTTCCAGTAAAATCCAGAATTGAATTTAAAATCCTTCGCCTCACCGACAAAGCTCTTAATGGTCAGGCACCATCATATCTTAAAGAGCTCATAGTACCCTATTACCCCACTAGAACACTGTAGAATGCAGGCTTACTTGTGGTTCCCACAGTCTCCAAACTTAGAATGGGAGGCAGAGCCTTCAGCTACCAGGCTCTTCTCCTGTGTAACCATCTTCCAGATTCTGTCCAGGGTGTAGACACCCTCTCTATGTTTAAGAGTAAGCTTAAAACTTTCCTTTTTGATAAAGCTTATAGTTAGGGCAGACCAAGCTCGCCTTGGACCAGCCCTTAGTTATGCTGCTATAGGCCTAGACTGCCAGGGGACTTCCCATGATGCACTTAGCTCCTCTCTCCTCCTCCTCAACCTGGCCTAACTTGGCTTCTTCCCCGGAGTTCTTGTGCTTTCTCATCCGCATGAAACCCCAGGGAACAGGGTGTGGCCCTTAGCCGTGGGGATGCCCTTCTCCAGCCGTTGCTGCTGTTTGTTGTTGCTAGTCATGTATCTATTGTTGTTGTTGCTGTTGTTGTTCTGCTCCTCTGTTTTGTTGTGATTTGGCACTATATAAATAAAATTAAATTGAATTGAATTATGGGCAGAGCATGCACACTTGAGACTTCCGCCGGCTGAGCATGCTAACTTCAGGTTAGCTCTCTGCTAACTTGCATGGAGATAAAATAATTTAATCGTGCAGCTCTCCTAGACATTCCAAATGTTACCGAACCGAATGGATCAAATTCTGATAGTGAAACATGTCATTTCACAGGGGTCGTGTGACGCTCAAAACAATTTATCCACTGTTTGACAACCACAACAGTAACGGAATAGGCTATGGTGGAGCCTATGACATAAGTACGTGTCGACAGTGTTTTTGTAATTACTCTCTCACTGGCAGAATGGAGAGTCAAAAGTCCTGCACTCCAGCTTTAAGTTTTTGCAAGTCTTTGCATTCGGACAGAGGCTTGCAAGCTCACTTTCACAAGCTGTGTGGAAAAAATACTTAGTGCTACTTAACCTACAAGTTTACAAACTATGGTTACAGATACAAAGTACACCTTATCGAATGATATAATATTACATAGTTTTGGACTATTTTGATACATATCCCAGTTTGCAGCTGCCATCTATCTCCAGGCAAACGTCCTCCCCCACCTGACGCAGCTTTCAAAGCTATTCCAAAAGGAAGTCATTCATTTTTTGGCTATTAAGGAAGACCTTTACACCAATTTGTCTATGGAAAATTACCCTGTTCCTTTAATATGTTAATGTTTTAGATTCCTGTCACAATTGAGACCATTTGACAAATCAAGGAGGCAAGGGATGAGCAGCCACCAGGGTCATTCCTCAGCAAGCTGGGAGATCAGGTGAAAAGTCTAAAAAATACAGGAGAAGGAAAGATGTAACAAGGGGGATGGAGATAATGACCAAGACCCTTTTTGGACCCGTTTTCGCACTCAGGTAATGAAATGCTCTTTTTGTTTCAAGTTACAAACTTGACAAATAGGACCTCAGAAAATCATGGAATCAAATAACGGTCATTAATATTTTGAGCTTGTGAAATGGTTTATGAATGTGTATTAAAGTTTTGCAGCTGTAGAAATATTTTGTGCATGTGTGAAAAAGTTTTGTGCACACATATAATTTGCACATGTATAAAAATGTTTTGTAGCTGTAGAAACATTTTGTGAAGGTGTGAAAAAGTTTTGGGCACAGATATAATGTTTTTAGCTGTAAAAATATTTTGTGTATGTGTAATTTAACACAACAGTCATGTCCTACCTTTGTGTGTGACAGTGAAGTTACATGAGAGACGGACACACAAACTTCCAACCTGTGTATGTGACACTGAAGCTACAAGGTACAAACTACACGTTACTAGTACAGATTGTGAACCTGTTTTTACAACTAAATTCAATTGGTCAAACGTAGATTCAATCTGTCCAATCAGAGGGTAGATGGCTTTGTTGCGTTCATCACCCTGGAGGTCTTGAAAGATAGACAACGGTGCGGGCTGTCCTGTGACCCATATGGGTTCAATTGTACTTGAGGGTGCTGTAGATAATAATGGTAAACATTTAATGTGCTGTGTATTTAGCTTACAATGAGTTTGCTGTTATTGTAAGGCAACACAGTTGTTCAAATGCATATTTTGAAGTTCAGGAAGGTCTCTTTATGCACCCAGAATAGAATAGTAATGTAACGTCAGGATGTTAGCAAATGGTTGCTAGCATTACCAAAGTAGCAGCATCAACATTGGCAAGAAACATTTTAAGCTGAAGGCACACCAATCACTCGGTCGTATTACATACTGTTACTCTGCATTAACATGTTTGATTACATAATGTAAGTGTTGCATGGCTAACCATTAAAAAATGCTTCTGAGAAAAATTGCCCTGAGCAAGCTTGTATCCCCAGATGGATCAGCAGTTGACGTTATTGTATGACAATAATGTGTTGCGCTGCCATTGATGATATTGAAGCTTTATTTCTAAGATCTTTATAATCAGAGTAATATCCAGTCTTCCCTTGTGCCAATAAGTAAAATCATTTTGTGATTAGTTGCTAAATACATCCGTGAGAAGCAGCGCTGTATTAGCAGACATATCTGCACCTTTGTGTGACCCAAAATAACACCCTTTCGCTAGCAGACATGAGTTGTCACTCACTATTCCAGATATTGAAGGAGGCCAAAGACAACAGCTCCATCCCAAAAGTTCAGAGTGCCATGGTAATAAAATGAGTGTTATCAGGGCCTAGGATGCCACAACTTTGAGCCACGTCAGAATATCCACATTGGCCTGGTTTGCAGTCTGCTGCACCAGCCTCAACCACTCAGCCATTGTAGACAGCAGGAGGCATGACATTGCATGAAAATGTACCAATAGGTGGTTATTATGCTTAAGTCATACATAAAAAATATGAATATTGTTTATCCAGTTAATCTATTTGGCATGAGTGTCAGTTCTGGTCAAACTATCAGCGCTGCTTTCTGAAAAAAGAAAAGTAACAAAGTATTTCAAAACAATACAGGCCACATCTGTAAATTACTAATGTTTCCAAACAGAAACTTTTTTTTTCTCTTGGCATGTAAGGCTTAACTATGTGGATTGTTTGAGATTTTTTAAAATGTATTTTTTCCAGAGGTTTGCCCCTACATTAGATGAAGACCTCCTGTGACATATCCAGTCACCACACCACAACTACATATTTGCCATCTTAAATTACCCTCTATATAGGTGTTCATTTATATTTGTGACTTGCAATCCAACCTTGTGTATTTATTTATTTTTGAGCCAAATAAATTCTTACAACTCTAAAAAGTTATAATTCCTTTTGTTTAGCTTCTTAAAGACTGCATGTCATGATTAACTGTTAATTGCTATTACTCTAAATGAAGGTGAGGGTCTAGTAAAAATAGTTAATGGTACAAAGGTGTAACAAACATATATTTGTTCAGAAACAATTAACTGTAGTCACTTTATTGAAAAAAACCCAATAACACAAGAAATATTACATAGAAAATAAAACATATACATGTACATAAGTACATAAGTTACTTATGTAACATGTACATGAGTAAGCTATTAACAGTATAAAGCACCTCAAACTACTTACAATTGAAAAACTGAAATGGAAGCTACATCCTCATATACATGAAATTGGGCTTTCTGGATATCATTCTCCAAAAACAGCAATTTGGGATGATAAGTGTGTGACCTGAGACCAAGAGTTCCACACTGCCATGCAAATACTGTCTGTTATCCTCCACTGTGTCTGGCAGATCAGCTGTTACCTGGGGGTCATTCCTGATCTTCCATGCAACACTCCCTCCTGCAACATGTGTGCCTCCATATGCAGCAACATTGGAATTGTCTCTAATCATTGGCTGTACCATTTAGGCTATATTCAGACCAAGTCAGGCGGTGCAGCGTTCAGCCGCAGGGTCGAGCGGAGGTGTGTGGGGTTGTGGGCGTGTTTATTTGTGCTCTAGAAAGTAACCACTGTGAAACATTTAGAAAATAACGTTTTACTGATCTGATTCACCGGCTTTCTTGCTCTCTTCATTCACTCTTTAGCTCGCTTGACCACAGCTGCTCTCTCTCTCTCTCTCTCTCTCTCTCTCTCTCTCTCTCTCTCTCTCACCTGCTCTCAGCTCTCTCTCTCTCTTTTTCTCTCATCTCTTTTTATAATGAGTCGGGTAGCCAACAGCACAGTCTACTTGACTTTTAACGTTATCAAATGAAGAGAAATGTCCTCCCCTCCTTCAAGTAATGTCTTTGTACTCCCTCATGGTAGAGTTTACAACTCTGACCGTTCTGATCTCCAGTGGCCGGTGGTTGGCCACTGCAGCCTTCAGCCACAGTGACGTCAGGTTGCGTTTCTCCAAAAGTTGACTCTGGCTCAACTTTCCAGCTGCAGTCCGATGCGGCGTCGCAGCAGCCAAAACGGCCGCAGACGAAATGCACTACCTCCATTCAAATGAATGGGACAACTGACGTTTTCACTGCCCTGCCTGATTTGGTCTGAATACGGCCTTACTCTCCACAGCTGTCTGTATTTCCCTGCATTTCTGACCAACACTCTGAGCAGGATCCTCAACGCCAGAATCATCAACAGCCTCTGCACCGTTTTCCACATCCCCTGCTATGCTCCTGTCCACTGCTCACACTTCCACAAGACCATCATCTCGTAGAAGCACCCACAGGGATGAATTCACCATTAGCTCTACATGTGCCAAGAAACAGAATAAGATTAAAAGGCAAACCAACAGAACCACAGAAAATATAATCAACTTCCTGCTAATTTACTGGTTTACTGTTACCATCAACCTTACCTAAGCTAATAGCTAACACTAACTTTATCTGAGTAAGCAAGTCAATATGAATCTGATACTATCTTCAAATTTACAAAGGAGCCTCTGTAATCCCACAGGAGCTAGACTGTCATAAATCCATAAAACTATAAATACAAAAAAGTGGTTTAGCTTTCGTGTCTACCTATCTGTGTGTAATTGCCAGCATTGATGCTGCTACTTTGGTAACGCTAGTGGACATTTGGTAACATCCTAAAGCTACAATACTGTTCTATTCTGGGTACATAAAGCAGCCTTCCTGAACTTGAAAATATGGATTTGGACAACTGTGTTGCCTTACAATAACAGTGAACTAACTGCAAGCTAAATACACAACACATTAAACGTTTAGCATAAATATCTATGGCATCCCCAAGTACAATTAAACCCACCTGGGTCGTGGGACAGCCCGTACTGTCGCCTATCTTTCAAGACCTCCCGGTGGATGAATGCAACGGAACCATCCGTTGGATTCAGCTGTAAAAACAGGGTCAAAATTTGTGCTTGTAACTTGTAGTTTGTAGCTTGTAACTTCAGTGTTGCATAAACAGTTAGGAAATTTGTGTGCCAGTTTCTCAGACTTTGTGAAACCTCACTATTAAAAATACTTCTGCACAAATTTAAACATACACAAAATATTCTACAGCTACAAAACATTTTTACACATGTGCACATTATATCTGTGCACAAAACGTTTTCACACATGCACAAAATATTTCTACATTTGCAAAACTTTATTACACATTCACAAACCATTTCACAAGCTCAAAATATTAATGACACCTATTTGATTCCATAGATGTGAGATATTACCTCCTTTTAATGTTGTGATTATTTTGTACTGTTAAGCGCCTTGAATATGGTAAAATTGCCATACAAATAACCTGTATTATTATTATCATTTCTAATACTTTTCTAAACCTTTTTAGACCATCTGATTGAGTACCTGGAGAGGAGATTCCTGGAGATGAACATTCTAGCTGCATTCATTGTAATCAGCCCATGAGCTCCAGAGAGGGAGGAAGATAACTGCATTGAAAATTTAAAACTACTGGCCAGAAAATTCCTTTCTGTGGATGAGGGGGCATTGCTCAAGGAATGGGCCAGTTTCAAGGTGTATGTTGCCCAGGGTATTTTCAAGGTGAGTAGCAGAAGCAAATGTTAGATGAAATTCTTGAAAATTAATTGTTTGATGAAAAATCTTGCACTTTTAATGAAAAATCTTGCTCTTGACAATATTTGCTTCATCCTACTAGAAGTCACAGTTGGTGGAGATGAAGGAGCTTCTCTATTCAAATCTGGCTCAGCTCTCTGCCATCGCATTTACAGTTCCAGTGTCAAGTGTGAACTATGAAAGGGACTTCTCTATTATGAACAGGGTAAACCATGCTGTGATTATTATGTTTTCACCTGACAAACTGTATGCGAGTCAAAGTAAATGGACTACCATGGCTGAAATGGACTACCAGAAAGACCTGGAATTTTTCTTTGAACCCAAGAGAAAGGCATGTGGTGTTCCAACATGCAGTCTGTGCCACAAAAAAGGGCCCCATTTCATTTTAATGAAACATGGTAGCAGTTCTACTTTGCTTGTTTTCACCCAACCAGTCTTTTTTAACTGCAGTGCTCATGGAGGAGAGGACTCTATTATAAACAAATGAAATGCACCATTTGTCGATTTTAAAGTGATCAGTTTATCTCTTGGTTGATGTAGACAATCAGGACTTCAACAGAAGTTTTTGTAGAGTGCACAAACTTTGATATTATCTATTTTAATTAGGGCCTGAGCAAGAAAGTGCCAGGAGCCTATTTTTAGGGCCCGAGCACAAGACTGCCGGGGGCAAAACAGTCCCTGGTACTTTAAGTGCAAGGAATCTTTTGTTTTTGTAGAGATTTTTATTATTATTATGATGATGAGCGAAAAACTTTCGAAACTTTGCACCTATGTTTGAACTAGTAAATATTTTCATTAGTATCGCAACTGAGCTTAGGTGTGGCGCATCAGCTCTATAATGCTCCCTAATTACTTTTAGCATTTTTGAGGTGCTTTTGGGTCATCTCCAGCAATTCCGTGACCATCATAGACTGTTAAAGAATATGGACGTAGTCACCGTGACATCACCCATTGGTTTGTGATCTGCCATTTTGAAGCCTTGAGTGTAGCGATTTGACCATTGCCATCTTGGATTTGACAGTCGCCATGTTTGATTTTTAGAGCCAGAAGTGACCATTTTTGGATGTTGGAGCTGACCATAGCGCTAGCTGCTAGCTTGGTTAGCATGGTGCATTTATAATCTATGGTTAACAGTGATAATGCTAATGCTAATTTTTCATAGTGAAAAACAGGCCTGAAACCGTTAAAACAAAACGTACTCACCGGACAAACTGAACATCTGACTCCTTAGAGGGTCCTTTATCACAACCAAATGCCGAACAAGACTTTTTTAGGCGACCAAAATGTTACAATTAACTTTCATGAGAAATAGCAGCAGCTACGCCTATACTGTGTAAATCTGTTTATGCCATGGATACGTTACGTAATCAACATTGTTGCCGTGGTAGTGACTTTTCAATCATAACATAGCCACACCCTAAAGCGTACGCTGCTTTATCATCTATTTCACTCTGGATGGGGCCATAACTTACAAAATGAGCATCATGATGCATTGAAGAAGACTTGATACTAGTGATTGAGACCATAAACTCTTTCAGAAAGTGTTTACTGAGGTAATAAATCAAGTGAGAAGTAGTGTCATTTTCTCATAGGCCCTGTTTACGCCTGGCATTAACATCCGTCTCGGGTGATCCGATCACAAGTGAACAGCTCTAAATACAGGTGTAAACGCACCCACGACGCATTGAGGACAGATTGAGATCCAATCATTCAGAGCACATTCAGGGGTGGTCTGGGCCGCATGTGGCCACATTCTTTTAGTAGTGTAAATGCAATGTGTCCTGGGCCACAATGAAGGACTGCCTACTCAACTGACGTCCTCTATTTTCTGGCGGACTAGGCATCAACTTGTTTGATAACAGGATAAACAAATTATTTTATTTTTCATATGAATTAAAAATGTAATCGACCTCCTGTTTTTTTCGTTTCCCTCTTCAAATTGACAATTAAAATAGAAATTAAACCATTAATTTTTCGCTTGTCTGTCTAAATAAAATTCAGAAGCTAAACATAGCTGGTTAGTTTCCTCTGTCCTGTCAAGTTAATAACGACAGTTTTTAGTTTTGTTGCACTGCTCGACATAATGGAGCTCAGGATTTATCAGGAAGGCGACTGCTTTACTCCAAACAGTATCAACCTGGACTGCGTGTGTGTAACAGCTGACATATTGGATGTGTAGAACACAGAACATTAATTAATATTAGATCCTGACCACTGCTGTCGGCATGTCGGAGATTTAAATAAGGAATGAAGTGCTGCTGTGTCTTGTGCATAAATGCGCACAGTGTCTCTGAATGGAGAGATGCAGCTGTGGGGAGATTGGTGCATATATCACTCTCTCTCTCTCTCTATTCCAACTCTATATATTATTTATTTATATATATATATCCTGAATATTTATCCTGTTATCAAACAAGTTGAGTTTGATCCTCCCGCTGGTTAATAACAAACGGATTTGGTCTTTGAAAACGGAAATTATGTCCGTGTTTATTTGCATATA
Source organism: Thunnus thynnus (assembly GCF_963924715.1). Taxonomy (NCBI): domain Eukaryota; kingdom Metazoa; phylum Chordata; class Actinopteri; order Scombriformes; family Scombridae; genus Thunnus; species Thunnus thynnus. The sequence goes on along the minus strand of NC_089525.1, from coordinate 331,110 downwards.
GAGCAGGGAAGTAAGATCCAATCACAAGTGGTCACTCAGTATGCATGTGGAGACGCATGTTAATGCCAGGTGTAAACAGACATACTTAAAGCTGTCCACTTTTGATTGGATCACCTGAGATGCATGTTAATACCAGGTGTTAACAGGGCCTCAGACTTCCATACTATCGGACTTCTTTCTGCAGCCAGTGGAGCCTGATGGACATTAGAAAGAATGCAGGTTTAAGGCACTTCCACATTCGCTTCACTTTTCAGACCCGCTTGGTGAACATGGAAAGAGGAGGTTCATTTTTCAGTGGATTTATCATCTATGAAGGTTAAAAAACAGATTTAGCCCCCATGCCCCTCGCAAAAATGTGGGCTAACTTTTTGAAAGCCCTAAATCCAAAATTGGCCACCATCGGCAATGTTGGAAATAATCTTTTCAATGGTTTAGCCTACAGTGCTGCACTGTACATTATTTTTGAGACTTTTTGGGTCAAGGAATTCATAATTGATGTCGTTTTGATGATTGGACCTATTTTTGATCTTCAAATCCAAGATGGCCTCTGATTTTCAGCTCCTAAAGGTCAATTTTTCAAAGTTGTCACAGAGCCTTCATATTAGGCTCTATTGAAAGCTCTGCTCATGCTGAGTTGAGTTATAAACAGTAAAACAACAAGTAAGTACACGGAGGTGATCTCAGAGATCAAAGAGGTCAACGTTTGTAGTTGATGAGAAACAAATCTTGGTATATGTGCTTGATTTTACTATGTCCCCAATGCAAAGTAATCAACTTCGACAAGAACTATAAGCCATAAAATTGTAAAATACTCAAAATATTCTTTATTTATTTTATAGGCCATTTTAAACTCTCTCTGATAATATATATTAGGAAGAACTATGGTTATTTTTTTTACCATTTTCATCATTTAGGCTACTGTGTGTCCCTGAAGTCATTTTCCATTCTGTTCATAGTTTCTCACCTTCCAAAAAAAAAAAAAAAAAAAAAAAAAGACTACAATTCCATTGAAATTCCAAGGAACTCAAGGGAGTAACATAGGATCAGCATAAACTTTCACTCATGTCTTTTTTTTTTTCATGTTTAATGATGTTACTCTGTCACACTCTTGGTAAATGGTAAATGGACTGTACTTGTATAGCACGTTCCAACCATTCAAAGCGCTTTTACACTACAAATCACATTCACCCATTCATACACATTCATACGCTGAATGGGTATAGGGGCTACCATTGCAAGGTTCCAACCTGCCCATTAGAGGAAATCTAATCATTCACACACATTCACACACAGATGGCACAGCCATCAGGAGCAATTTGGGGTTAAGTATCTTGCCTAAGGACACATCGATATGTGGAATCGAACTGCCGATCTTCTGATTAGTGGACGACCCACTCTACCTCTTGAGCCACAGCTGCCCCTAAGTTGCCCTCTTAAAGTTGGTACGATCAAAAAATGTAAAAACGTATTTGATATACTTATAAAAGTTCTGTTTATATGTAGAAGGTTCGCTAGCTAAATCTGGATCACTCACAGAGCTAAGGCTAACTTAGCTCAAAACTTTCCACCCTGTTAGTAGTTTCCTGGTTTCCAAAAAACAGACTACAATTCCATCAAAACCATTTTCAGGAAGTGATATAAAAAATGTAAAAACATATTTGTGTAAAGGAAAAATGATCATTTAGTGAATAACCTTTGTATTAAGTGTGACTCTCTGTGTTATACTGTTTTGTAGAAAGCATGGCTGGCTCCATTTCTGCTGAACTTTACTTAAACCCCTGATACTATAAATTAACTGTCTTTCTCAATACAATGCCTGATCTGTATACCACATTTACGTGCTAAATGATGTAAGGTTGAAATATAGTCTAGCCTGCACATTAACCTTTTTTGAGACCATTGATGTTTATCCCCTCACTGAATGTAACTACTGACTCTTTGTTCTTATGCATATAAAAACCCTGGTAAGGATGAACTCGGGATCAATTCCTCGGCAGTCGCTGACTGTGACTTTGTTGGTTTCGGTCCTTTTGCGCAAAAGCTAAGTAAATATACAAAGACAAATTCTCTTTGTTAGTGTCCCTTATTCGATCAACTTCCACCACAATTTGATATAGTTATAAACGTTCTGTTTATGTGTAGAAGGTTAGCTAGCTAAATCTGGATCACTGAAAGAGCTAAGGCTAAGTTAGGATTTTCTGCCCTGTTAGTTAGTAGTTAGGGTTAGGGTTAGGCAAACATGTCCACATATTTTAACTGAGTTGTTTTTTGTTTTTTTCAGGTCTCCGTGCACACTGCTCTATACTTCTACAGCACCAACAAGACAAAGCATGTCTTATGAATGTGTACTGAAATGTGGCAAGCCTGGTAAGTCCTCTGATACTATCAGCCAAGGTAAATGGGAGAGTTTACAATCAAAAACTAAAAACTGGTCAGGACTTGACAAATATGGTGATGTTTACACCACCACTTCATGGCAAGATGGGCCGGGGAGTCATTACATGCACCAGACATGTTATATCTCAATCTCAGGGTTTCCCATACATTCATTTATTTGTGGCAGCCTGCCACAATATCAACATTTACAGCCACATATTGATTTCCTATATTGTTTTTTTTTTTTACGATTTCAAATGGGTAAAATCTTATTTCATAGTACAGCTGCATACAGGGCATAGATTCGCTCGGCCCCCAGCCCCACTCTCTCTCTCACAAACACATTGACAACAGACCCGTTTCTGCTTAGTCCCTCCTCCACGTGCGCACTCTGAATCAAAACATGATCATGCGTGGGAGGAAGGATAGTTGTGTTATCAATACTTAGTTAGACGACTGATGCTACAGTTATGAACTTAAGTGTCTGTTCAGTGAGTCTACAGCAGCAAAGGAGTCGCAGCATAGAGTAGCGGAGTGATACGTCTCTCCTCCATCCTGCTCTGTGCTATAGCCGGTATATGCCAGCTTTTGCCAGTATCACATGCAGTTGTCCAGCAGATGAAAATATCAATGGCCGAAACGTCTGGTGGGGAATATGCCAATTTCCAAATTAATAAATTCATTAATAGCATATTAAATAGCCCAATAATGTGTGACCTGTAAGATATGTTGCCAAGACAACTTAAATATAAACTTATATTATTATATTATGACTGTTTGGTAAGATGTGACTAAGCGTGACATGAGATTCAAAAGCCAGAGCACACTCCAACTCCTAACCCCTAACTCCTCCCACAAATGCATGTTCCTTACAAATGTGGTACCATTTAAAAGGGAAATAAACAGGCTTTCCAACAGTATAAGATTTGTTGCCAAGAAGCATTGTTACAATAAAGAAATAATCTACCAAACACAAATTTCCTTACTTTTTGTGCTATGTTTACAAGAGATTCAAGGACTCTGTCATGGCAGACACTCTGGTTACTGCAGGGGTAGTAGGGGAGGGCTCCCTTGACCAACCACTACAAGGGAAGCACTACAGGCAGGGCGTGGGTTACATCCTGCTCTGGAGAGAGACTCTTATCCAGAAACGACTGCCAAAGATTCTTGAGCATGAGGAACTATCAGAGGACATCAAGGAGAACTTCAACACTCTGCGCACTGTACTAACTGAGACTAAGGAAGCTCTACAAGGAGCTCGTAGTGATCTTGAGAATAATGGTGACATATATGAGCTGATCAACAGAGTTTATGAGAAACCTGGCACAGACATGGGGGACTTCTGGGTCTCGTTCATGGAGATGTCCAACCCTCTTGTACAAAATCTTGATGCATGTCATGCAAGAAATGGCTCAGAGTACCTATCATCAACATACAACATGTTGCCTGGACTGATGCAATACAACAACCGTGACTATGGGAGGTGGTTGCCAGATTGTTGGGCAATGCTCTCTTCGTTGTCAGATGAGCAAATGGCCTTCTTCAACAATCACTTCACCAAGTCGTTGACAGGGCTACCCTACTCCTGCCAGCCGCTGGACCTTTGGATAGAAACAACTATGAATCTGAGCTCAAGCTAAAGCAAGGATGACTTCAGCTGCTACAGAACGATAAGCAACTGTTCTCAATAACTCGCGCCCAAACAACGTTGCAAGGGTGAAGGCTACTGTGAGGCGGAACCTCAAGTACCAGCCTCGCCATAGGACACATGTTGAATGCCAGCCAGCGAGGATGAAGACGGATGAGCAGGCAGTTCACGACCTGCAGGCATGCATGAAGGATTTTGATGCTGAGTCCTTTGACATCACCTCACCCCACCAGAAGAGGTTGAAGACATAATCATACCTCTCAATGTGATCACTGGTAGTGACCACACCTCAGGGTTCTATGGGCAAGAAGAAGATGGTTCAGATGAGAGTAATAACGATGAAGAGAAGTATGAGTGTGGAGAATCAAAAAATTCAGATGAAGTGTAGCTGTCCATGTCCTCATAGTAAAGTTGCAAATTCAGTTATAATACTTTGTAAAATTCTTTGTTAAATACCTTGTTAAGTACTTTGTTAAGTACCTTGTACTGCCATAAAGTGGATATTGATGTACAAATGTATGCCAATGTATTCTAATAAACACCTTTATCATTCAATTCAATTGAATTCATTCAGAAATTAGTGACCATAGAAAAAGAAGCTTTGTTTCTAATCAACCTCAAACATTGACTTTTTTTTATCTCTGAGATGATGTCTGTGTGCTTACTTGTTGTTCTACTGTTTATAACTCAACTCAACATAAGCAGAGCTCTCATTAAAGCTCTCATGAAGGCTTTACAATGACTTTGAAAAACCGACCTTTCGGCGTTGAAAATTGGTGGCCATCTTGGATTTGATGTTCAAAAATAGTTCAAATCATCAAAACGACATCAATTATAAATTCCTCAACCCAAAAAGTCCCAGAAACAATGTACTACCCAGCATTGTAGGCCAAACCATTGAAAAGATCATTTCCCAAATGGCAGAGGGTAGCCATTTTGGATTTAGGGCTTTCAAAAAGTTAGCTCACACTTTCGCGAGGGGCATGGGGGCTAAATTTGTTTTTTAACCTTCATAAATGATAAATCCACTGAGAAACGAATCTCCGCTTTCCACAGTCACAGAATTGCTGGAGATGACCCAAATTAAAACTCACAAAACTTTGCACATGCTTCAAAAGTGGCGTAACTTCATATCTGATACAGGTCTTGGGTTTGTGTGTGGCGAAATGGCTCGAAGGTTCCCCCTTGACAATTTCAAAGTCAAAACAAATTTGAAAATTTGACGTAGGTGTATGAAATTTGGTAGGCCAGTGTACCATCTCTGGACTTAAAAAAAGCCTCTTGGAACCATAACCTGAGTCCAACAGGAAGTCAGCCATTTTGAATATACTTGCATTTTTTTTGCAAAGTGAAGCCATTTACAGGCTTTGTACTTTAACAAACTCCTCCTAGACATTTCAGTGTTTCCCCTAGGTTGACTGCCTTATTTTATTTGTCTTGAGGAGCTGCTGCATTTAACTGACAAACTGTAGCCTGTACTGTTCATTAACTGCTAGATTGACAACTTACTGCTAAACTTTTCCTCTGCTCCACTCACGTTCACGTCACGTTTCTGCCGCTCGCCCTCTGCGCTCGCGCAACTACACGTTACACACACATATACACACACACACACACACACACGCACTGCCCTATTCCTTAACGTAGTTACGCTACTCTTGTACCTTTCACATAGACGTCCTTTGAAGAACAAAGAGAGGGAGGATGACTAAAAAAAATCCACAATAACCACACATCACCATAACCACCATAACTATAATCCACACATCCTCGGCTTGGCATGCCGATCAATTTTGCCCAAAACATGATTGAGGTATTAAATAGGAAGTTGATGTAACTCCACTTTACAATGTCCAATCTGCCCAAAATTTCTCATGTTTGATAACAGTCCTGGCATGAACACATCTAGATGTCAATATTAAGTCAAAGTCATTGCGCCACCTACTAGCAACAGGAAATCAGCAAATATGTGACGAACATCATCTGATTTACATGGTGTGGTCTACACAATATACAGCAAAATGACTGTATAATTATGAATGTGATTATGAATGAATGTATAATTAGTGGTTATTCTCTGGTGCCAAATAGTGAACACAGGAAGTGATAGTTTTCTCCTACATGCAATATCCAATATTCATGAAAATGTAAATCCATGTCAGTTGTCCTCACGTAAATATATATCACTGCATTAATATTTCACTTATGTAGTATTGCCTACATGCAACAGGAAGTGAGGCCTAAATGACACATAGTTCATCAAATGTATACACATTTTCTAATAAGTCATATCCTGCACCACGCACTGCACGTCAGAAATAATATTTTACCCATTCACACAGTGTCTGATAATCCTGACAATTCAGAACCATTTCAGCAGACCTCCAATAGTGATACCATGGCTGCTGCTTCCCTCAATGCGTGCAAAGTGCAAGGACCTGTTCATCACTGCTTGCAGCTTTTATTAGGGCCCAAGCACGAAAGTGCCAGGGGCCAAATGGTCCCTGGCAAAGTTGCTTAGATGTTCATGAAATTCAGTGGGATAATTGCTCTCATCATTCTGGACACAATACATTTTTAGAATTTTTTTTCCCACCTGACAGGAAGTCAGCCATTTTGTATTTCGTGCTTCAATTTTCATTTTACGAACTCATGAAACTTTGCACCCATTTTCAAACTAGTAAATATTGACATTTCATATCAAAGTTGGGCTAGGGAATGGCACATCGGCTTTACAGCTCCTCCTTATTACTTTTAGCATTTCTGTGGTAGTAGGGGTGCTCGAAAACTCACAAAACTTTGCACATGCATCAGTAGTCACGTAACTTGATATCTGATATGGGTCCTGTGCATCAGTGTTGCAAAATGGCTTGAGGGTGCCCCCTAGAAAATTTCAAAGTCATAACATAAATAACAAGAGCAGAGAAAACGTTTTTCAGTGTGTGAGTGTGTGCGTGTCTAACTTGTCCCACAGTCTCAGAGGTCAATCCAGTCAGTAAATAGCCTGTTTTGTTTTCCCCACAACCCCATATCAGTTCAGTTCAATCCAGTTTGACAAACAAAAAGAAAGACAACTCAAAAGTCCACCCTGGGTCTTTCTGCTGATCCCCACACAACAAAGCAAACCAAAGATGCTTGCAAAGCAACACAGTGCATAAAATTAGCCCAACAGAAACATCAGATAGTTTGGGCCACCATGTTTCACTATCTTTAAGCTTAGGCTTAACTGTCTTTATTCTAGTGGTGTAATGGAACATAATTGATCAGTGATCCGTACGGATCGCGCCCCACAGTTCGGCACACAACTGTAACTGTAAAATTTAATGTTTCATTTGAGACAAAGTAAACAAACTGCTGTAGCTATAAGTCATGGACAGACAGCATGTCGCTAACAGGGATTATGAAGCACAATGACCAAACCAGCATCTAACAGGTCCGTAGATACGTAGGTATGTTTACACTCTGTTTAATGTACTGCAGCTGAGCAGCTAATTAGCTATCTAGCTGCTAACTGACATTAGTAATGCACTTTTCCCCGGTGAATGTTTGTTTGGTTGTTCGTTCAACAAGCTAAGCTGCAGGACAAGACGTGTGTTCATATTTGTAAGTTATTGTCAAGTTTTGATGAAGTTTAATTCACTACCATGTTTACAAGATGGTATCATGCCTCATATTGCCATTTAATTTAACAATTGAGCTTTGAATATTTTATATATTTTAAGATTTTATTTAAACATTAGACATCTTGAACGTTGTTTTCATTTAAGACCATGGGCAAAAGTTCCTTGCTGTAGGTGTTTCACAGAATACATGGCAAGCAAAGTTTATTAAAGGTTATTATTATTATTGACGTTGACTGCTGTTAGTTATTGGTTTGATTAAAGAGGCCATATTATACTCCCTTTCCACAAGTTAACATAGTTCCCTGGGGTCTGACATGCTTTGGTCAAAATACCACAAGGAGCCACAGCGGCATTCTCATCTTATCTAAACAGCCCCGTTCAGAACAGCTGGTTCAAGTGTAAATAAACTATGATTTTGTCATGATTTAATTGCAATAAACGGATAAAATTCAATCAATTCATCATCAATTCATCCTTTGTCAGGTCTGTCTGCAAGATGACAAGCAAACTATTGGAATGCTTGTTTTGTGAATGGATTTTGGATCAATCAGAGCTATGCTAACATTGTAGCTGCTCCATCCACGCTCAAAATAACATCATCTAATGGCATAAATACAGCAGCAACCTTATTGTGTATACATATCTACATAATGTTTAACTTTAAAGTTATATAAACTCACCGGCATTTAAGATGTTTATTACTGATGCCAGCAGCGGAAGTGGTGTGTGACCCAGTGTTAGCGCCAGCTTAATCCCAGAAGTTTAAAAAATAAAATCCTCCCACAGGTGAGCAGAATCAGGTGTTTATTCCTCCAGAAGACAGCAGCAGCAATGATGCAGGACTCTTCGGCTCTGCTCCCCGGCCACCTCTCTCCTGCAGAGCTTGCCGGGGCTCAAAAAGCAAAGCAGCCTTCTGTCAGCAAGCAGCGGCTCTGTCCCTCAGTCCAGCCCCGCGATGCGGGCAAATCTTTCACCCTTAGCTTAGCTTAGCTTAGCCTAGCTTTACCCCATGTGATGTAAGAAGGTGCACCAAATCTGAATGGCTTGTTGAATCACATGAGTACAGAGCAAGCCAGCCCACACCAAAATGACTGGGTGGCCTTATTTCACAGCTTGTGTGTTAGTAGGCACATCAGAGACCGAAATATATGCGTACAAGCACTGAAAAAGTGAGTTTTTCATAATATGGCCCCTTTAATGGTTCATGGCTAATTATCAGCTTACTGTACTGTTTCTAACAGCAGTATGCAGTAAATGGTTGTCCTTTGTGTGTGCTTTTAAAATACTTTACTAATTAAACATGATATGCTTGATGGTTTTATTAATGACTCCTGATGAAACTTGAAAGCTCAGCATTCTCGTTGACCTTTAACTTCCCTTTTTATAAGTCACATTAACATTTATTCACCCAGAAAAAGCTAATATTTCTCTGTGTAATATGACCTCCTCTTTCTGTCAGCTGCTGTGTGTCTACAGTGTATTTACTGCATTTTCACACATGATTTCAGGCCAGTTGGAGGAGTTAAACCTGTGACTTTCTGCCTTTATATAATTATCCAGGCTGCTGCTGTTCTACTGTATTTCATGCAGTTTGCAGGGTTTCCAAACAGAAATACTCAAACATCCAGCAGCTGAAAGGGCTGTGTCCGGATAGTAAATGGTTGAAAGTGGTTTCTGTGGGCAGCTGTATGAACTTTGTAGCTGTTTTAATGTTGTAAAAATACCTTGTTTTCCCGTGCAAACCAGAAGTTTAAGGCTTTATTCAAGTACAGGACAACACCCTCTGAAATGTGATTGTCTTAGCTGATATGATCAAAGAACATTTTATTTGTAAAACAAAAAAAAGTTGTTTAATAAAAATTAGTAACAGGAACAAGCAGTGTGTAGTGTGTGTTTAGTGTCGTCTAGTGACTGAAACACCACAAAACATGATTGAACAGCTGTACAATCCTCTGTCAAAACAATCCATTCCCACTCCTATTTTATAGGTATACAACATCTCCCGACAGCCAGCAAACAAACACAAAAACATTGTATGAGTAACATTACTGTTTACAGCATGAAAGAGAGGATATTAAAGACTTGTAAATGCAATACAAAACTTTTTAATATCTTCGGTGGCCTTTTTATTTTGAGGAAACTGAAGTCAAAACTTTTCAAGACTGCAGATACAGTGATAAAGCAATTATAAACAACTTTTCCTGTGATGTCATTGCTTCTGAAAATGTAGCCTACAATGTGGCACAAGGCATCGAAATTTCTCACTAACATTTTACTTTTCTCTTGGAAATACTCATCTTAAAGATGTATTTTATATTCAGTGTATAATCTCAAAGCATTCACTCATTTTACATCACACCCAAATACTGTAGTTGCTGGTCAGACGGAAAGATGTGAAACACGGAGAGAACTGAGTCTCTGTTCGCAACAGAGAAACAGGCGATAATGATGATGATGATGAATGGCAATGGAAACACACCTACAAGCATATGAATAATAGCTGCCCTAAACTTAGGCAGCAGTGTTCGGTGTGGAGGCCTTACCCAGGTATTTGATGGTGAATCCCCTAGGCGGATTAAGGGACCTCCGCATCCATCCCTCCCTCAGCACCTCCAGATGGTCCTCCTTCCCCTGTATCAGCAGCACATGCTCGTCTATCCATCCCAGGAAGAAGGTCTCGGACACAGCCTCGGTAATCCGTTGGTTCCACGCGTGTTGCTGGGTATTTTCCGCTTTGAAATCGGCAAAAATCTCATAGCCGGTGTGGTGTCTCGGCAGCTCGTCGCTCTCTAACACACCGGCCCCCACCGCCTCCCCAGCTCCGACCCTGGACAGCACTATGGCCAGGGAGTGGGGAGCTATCTGCAGGAAAGACTCCATTGTCGCGTCGGCCTTCTAGCTGGCTGCCAAATACAGTGTTATCATTGTATTTACCTATCTCAGACACCGTCAGCTTTGATTGGAACCAAACAGTCCATGTTAGCTAGCTGGGTATGTAGCCTGTAGCTACGATTTGCAGCAGCTGCATACCTTCAACTCTATTTCCATGAAGCTAGCCTGCTAGCTCCCTAGCCTTTCATGAAACCCAATTCTACATCTCTAAGACCCCTCTTCTTCTACGAACGCAATATATCGCCCCGTAACCGGACGCGGTATTTACTTTAGACTCATGTCGAGCTCAGTCCTCCAGAAACGAGAGATGACATTCGTGATTTTCGGTGGAAACCTCGTTGTTACATCAGGTACCAAAGAATATAGCTAGCTGGATGCTAACGTGTTAATGAATTCACCAGGGCAACGGATGAGCCCCCTCCCCCTGCCCCTTATCTCGTCTCCAGCCAGCAACCGGGTCTCGTGGGACACTTGCTACTTTAGCCACCCTTCACGGTTAACAACGAAACGAAATTTCTCCACCCGCCGGTGAATGTTCTCCTGTCTCGTGTCTGTTATGCCCTGGCACGGTGCGCGTAAACACAGCTGGATGCAGATCTGTCTCATCCAGGTACCGTAGAGCAGGCATCGGTGCGGAGCGGCGTCAAGAGGGCGTTAACAAGACTGAAATACTATCTTCCGGCCAAATTTCAAATTAAGACTTAAAAAGGAACAACGAGTCGTTTCAGTTAAACAACAGTTGAACCCGCCCATAAAGCTTCGTAAAGCCAAGAGGAGCTGCAGATGTGGGTGATAATTCTCTGTAGGTACAGCACTATGAGCGACGCCTCTATAGAAAATATCGATTATAGCTGCTTTAACTAGACTAATATCTCTGAACACAGCCTGATAGCTTAGGCTACTGGTAACATAATCGTAAACCTTAACATGTCACAGAGTCCGTTGCAATACTTTGAGTCAGAGCTGTTTTTTTGGATTCAAGTCCAAGTCAAGTATGAAGTCTTTAGAGGACAACTCCAAGTCAAGTCTCAAATCTTTGAGATGTGTCTTGCAAGTCAAAGGCAAGTTTTTTCGTTTATCAAGGGTTAGTATGCAGATTACAATAGCACAATGGCCAAAATCCAACCAGATACTTATGTTTCAATGGAAACAATGTGCTGTCCACGTTTTTATTTAGACAGGCTTTTGGTTAGCATGTCTGAATAGTGGCTCCACTTTATTAATTGTTCATTGTTATTATTATTATTATTATTATTATTATTATTATTATTATCAATCAATCAATCAATCAATCAATCAATTTTTATTTATATAGCGCCATATCACAACAGAAGTCATCTCAAGGCACTTTTCACATAGAGCAGGTCAAGACCGTACTCTTTAATATACAGAGACCCAACAATTCCCCCATGAGCAAGCACTTGGCGACAGCGGTAAGGAAAAACTCCCCTTTAACGGGTAGAAACCTCAAGCAGACCCCGGCTCTTGGTGGGCGGCCATCTGCTTTGACCGGTTGGGTTGAGAGAGAGAAAGAGAGAGGGAAAGGGGGAGGGGGGACAGAAGAAAAACAATCACAATCACAACAACAACAACAGGCACAAGCAGCAACAGCCAGGGAAGGATGCCATCAGGACTGTGAAGGACCGCGAAGGTTCGGCCCGGGACCCAGGTTTTCCTGTGAGATGAGAAAGCACAAAAAACTCCGGGGAAGAAGCAAAGTTAGTGACATGCATTGATGTTACATGAATGCATACAGATGGAGAGGAGGAGGAGGAGAGAGGAGCTCAGTGCATCATGGGAAGTCCCCCAGTAGTCTAGGCCTATAGCAGCATAACTAAGGGCTGATCCAAGGCAAGCCTGGTCGGCCCTAACTATAAGCTTTATCAAAAAGGAACGTTTTAAGCCTACTCTTAAACATAGAGAGGGTGTCTGCACCCCGGACTGAATCCGGTAGATGGTTCCATAGAAGAGGAGCCTGATAGCTGAAGGCTCTGCCTCCCATTCTACTTTTAAAGACTGTAGGGACCACCAGTAAGCCTGCATACTGGGAGCGCAGTGTTCTAGTGGGATAATACGGTATTATGAGCTCTTCAAGATATGATGGTGCCTGACCATTAAGGGCTTTGTAAGTTAGGAGAAGGATTTTAAATTCTATTCTAGATTTTACAGGAAGCCAATGTAGTGAAGCTAAAATGGGAGAAATGTGGTCTCTTTTTCTAGTTTTAGTCAATACACGTGCAGCTGCATTCTGGACCAGCTGGAGAGGCTTTAGAGACTTGTTAGGGCAGCCTGATAATAAGGAATTGCAATAATCCAGCCTAGAAGTAACAAATGTGTGAACTAGTTTTTCTGCATCTTTTTGGGACAGGATGTGCCTGATTTTTGTGATATTTCGTAAGTGAAAAAAGGCAGTCCTTGAGATTTGATTTATGTGGGAGTTAAAGGACATATCCTGATCAAAGATAACTCCCAGATTCCTTACGGGGGTGCTGGAGGCCAGGGTAATGCCATCCAGAGTAGCTTTATCATTAGATAATGTGTTTCTAAGGTGTTTAGGGCCAAGCACAATAACTTCAGTTTTATCTGAGTTTAGTAGTAGAAAATTGCAGGTCATCCAGGTCCTTATGTCGTTAAGGCATGTTTGGAGTTTGTTTAACTGATTGGGTTCATCTGGCTTCACTGATAAATATAATTGGGTGTCATCTGCGTAACAATGAAAATTTATGGAGTGTTTCCTAATAATATTACCTAAAGGAAGCATATATAAGGTGAATAGAATTGGTCCAAGTACAGAGCCTTGTGGAACTCCATGTCTAACTTTTGCCTTCACGGAGGATTCATCATTAACATGTACAAACTGAAATCGGTCTGATAAATAGGACTTAAACCAGCTTAATGCAGTTCCTTTAATGCCAATTAAATGTTCCAGTCTCTGCAAAAGGATTTTATGGTCAATTGTGTCGAATGCAGCACTAAGATCTAACAGGACAAGTATAGAGACAAATCCTTTGTCCGATGCAGTTAGGAGGTCATTTGTGACTTTCACCAGTGCTGTCTCTGTGCTATGATGCGCTCTAAATCCTGACTGAAAATCCTCAAATAAACTATTGTTATGTAAAAAGTCACATAACTGATTAGAGACTGCTTTCTCAAGGATCTTGGATAGAAATGGAAGGTTAGATATAGGTCTATAATTGGCTAAAACACCTGAATCAAGAGTAGGCTTCTTAAGAAGAGGTTTAATTACAGCTACTTTAAAGGACTGTGGTACATAGCCTGTTACTAAAGACAAATTGATCATATCTAGTAAAGAAGTGCTCACTAAGGGTAAGGCTTCCTTAAGCAGCCTAGTTGGGATGGGATCTAAGAGACAGGTTGATGGTTTAGCTGAACAAATCATTGAAGTTAGTTCAGACAAGTCTACTGGAGAAAAACAGTCCAAATATATGTCAGGATTTACTGCCGTTACCAAGGTTCCTGTGTTTGGGGAGAGAACGGTGCCTGTTGAGGGCAGGAGGTGGTTAATTTTGTCTCTAATAGTTAGAATTTTATTTAGACAGGCTTTTGGTTAGCATGTCTGAATAGTGGCTCCACTTTATTAATTGTTCATTGTTCATTGTTATTATTATTATTATTATTATTATTATATTTTTGTTGTTGTTATTTTGTCTTATTTCCTCATCTGTGTTGGAACTTTTGCACTTGTTTATGTGTCTCTGTCTCTGTGTCTGTGTCTTACATTTCATTAATTTATTGTTGCTGTGATTTTAACTTGCTCTGCGATGTTTGTTGTCGATGCTACATTTTAATATTGCCTTTCAGTGTATTTTTTAATTAATATAAAGCACTTTGTGATTTTGTATCTGTGAACAGTGCCATGCAACTAAACTTTAATTGCTTACTTACTTATTTACTCTGTATGTGACAAATAATTCAGTGAGAACTCTCAAAATGAAGGTTGAATGGTGTAAAAAGCTTCAGTTTCTAGCTTATTTGTTTGGAACATTTGCGTGTTTTTTTAATATATTTCCTGAGCCTATCCTGCTCCTGAGTTTTCATCTCAACACATCTCTGCTTGGTCAAATTAAAACATGGATCAGTGCTAAACCTGAATGTGGCTAATAATGGTTCAGAAAAAGCTATAATGATTAATCAGCATAGTGCATCGGGGAGCTTACCTTGTGAGGCAGCTGGATTTGTGAGATCACAACATCACAAGATCACGCAAGAATCCATCTTGTCAGGCTTCAGCTTGTGTCCGAACCACGGTGGCTCAGACCAATCAGTGTCCTATGAGATTTTCGCATGACTTTGTGATCTTGAGATCTTGAGATCTTGTGATTTCGCAAATCTATCTGCCTTGCAAGGTAAGAGTGATGGACGGTGATAGACAGATGGTTCATCCAATCACCTGCCAAGTATTTTTTGAAAGTGCCTGCCCTTTTCCAAGCTGTTGCCACTCGCTCAACATTCTATTACATGATTGTACCATACCATTTCGTCACACTGCATTTGGAAAGTCAGCTTTCTCTGTGAAAGCCACAACTCAGTGGAATGTCCTGCCTGATGATATGAAGAGCTGCAGTTCAATCAGTGCATTCAGAACCAGGTTGAAGAATCTGCTGAAGGCTGCTCAGCTCTGTGGCCACTGAGTCTGGATTTGATCTCATGGTCTTCTCAAATAATCTTGCTTGCTTGCATTGTTGATTTCTGGCTGACATTGTGGGTGTATGTGATGTACTGTTGTGTGTGGCTTTGTATTTTGTGTAGTGTGTCCTGTGTTTTTTTCTTTGTACTGTTTGTTATCATGCTATTATATTTTTTAATTGTAAGGGACTCCAGATGAGAATTATCTTGAAGCTAATCTGGTACAGTGCATCATTTATGTTAAAATCTGTACACTGTCCCGATAAATAAATACAATACGATAGAAAAAAGGATGACTTCTCTCATGGTTCTGTGTAACAAACCATTGGGGGCATCAGGTTATTAGGGATCAGTCTTAAAACTGGCATGGATGTGTGAGGCAGGAGGGCAAGAGTTGCTCAGTGACATCCCCTGGCCAGAGAATAACAATAATAATTAAAGCTGCAAGCAGCGCTCAACGGGCCCTCGCGCCTCTGTGCACGTCAGGCTGCGGTGCAGTCGAAGGGCTTCTGTCAAGGGCATGTAGATGTCATCAGACCAATGCAAGGAGACAAACATCACTTCCTTTGCCCACTATTTTTCCTGCTGCTGGGGCTGCTTCGCTGAAATTTCGTAGGGGGCGCTATTCAGCCAGCTTCCATTACTGATGGAATATTGTCATGTAGACGTGTTCAGGCTGGGAGAAGTTTAGTGCAGACTGGAGCATTTACAATAAAGTTATAGCAACTTCCTCTGTCATGGTGAAATATCAAATCTCAACAGTGTGAGGATGAGAATTTTCTGCAGGGTGAGACATGTCTATCTTGCTCACACCTGTGTTATCAAAATGATGCAAGTTTTGGACCCTTTCACTGTAATTTCAATTAATAATTTGAAAACTTTTGATGAGTTTGTGTGTAAAACAAATTAATTTCCTAATTTTCCTAAAAGTCTTTTTTTAGAAAAGTAAAGACTTTTGACCCACATGACCTGGTCAAAGTTTGATTGAAATGTGTACTGTCAGGTGTGTAGAGACAATAAGTAACTGCAGCTGGACACAGAAAAATACTTATACATTTGAATGGAGAGTGTGAGCAAACCGCTAGGTGCTCAGGCCCTAATAAAGGAAAAACTACAGTACAGAGCTACAAATTTTAGTTTTGATGGTATTTTTCTACAGCACTTTATCACTAAACTATCACCCTCACTCCATTTTTTCCCTTCCCTTCATAGGTCATCCCCACTACTGAATTATAAATATAAGACCTATAATTAGTGTAAAATAAATGATAATAACAACAAACTTCATACAAAGTTTGTATATAATGTACTGTATGTATATAGGCCTTTCTGCTGTATCCTACAAAAATGAGCTGCATTCAACGCCACACCAGTGGCGGCTGGTGACTCAAAAAATTGGGGAGGACAGGAGGAAAATCAACATACTGCATCAAACTATCTCATTGTCCCCCACCTGATGAAATCAGAGGGGTGGGGGGCAATTTTATATGCCAATAAAACAATTTGCTTTTAAAAACAAAAACCCCTGAGTGGTGTAAAGGCTGCTTCTTCATAGAAATTTAGCATATATATATTGTTTCTAAACAAAGAAGAGCTCATTTTAGCCATGGAGTGGTTCAGATGTGTGATTTTACCGACAATTTATAGTATTGTTCTATTGTGACAACAGATTAATGTTCTCAACAAAAACAGACAAGATATCACATGATTTACACGTGTTTCCTATGTATTTTCTTAGTGTACAGAAATATATAAAGTACCACAAAGCTTATAATGTGATACAGGAACAGATCAGTGCTGAATACTAGAGAGACTGAACACTAAAAACATTCACAGATCTAAAAGTGTAGGTTCACATCAGAAAGTATTAATGCATGTATCAAATATATGACTTACACATTCTTATCTATGTGCATGACATACAAAATATAGTCTACAAAGCTGACATGTTAACACTAGGGGTCGGGTCGTATCACGGATTTGAGTCATGGATCAGATCATTTTTAGGATCAGCAAAAAAAAGGGGGGAGACAAATAAAACTTTGTTTTCTCTTTAGTGTGTAACACACGTACAGCACGAAACAGCAATGAACTTTTGCCCATGGTCTTAAATGAAAACATTCAAGACAAACGACATTTAAGATGTCCAATGTTTAAATAAAATAAAATTTAATATATGAAATATTCAATGCTCAATTATTGCAATATGAGACATGATACCTTCCTCTTTTAAACACGGAAGTGAATGAAACAGCCCCTGTCCACATCATCAAAACTTGATGATAACTTAGAAACATGAACACACGTCTTGTCCTGCAGCTTGTTGAACAAGCCACCAGACAAACATCGTCAGCGTCAGTTAGCAGCTAGATGCTAATTAGCTGCTCAGCTGCAGCACATCAAACAGTGTGTAAACATACCCACAGATGTCACTTCGGACCCGTTAGATGCTGGTATGATCGTTACCCTTCAAAATCCCTGTCTGCCCGTGACTTGTACTTACAGCAGTTTGTTTACTTTGTCTTAAATGAGACATTAAATTTTGCAATTAATCCGCAATTCATATGCCTGCCGAACCGTGGGGGGCAATCCATACGGATCACGGATCTCCCCATTGCTTTACATTGTAAGGGTGATGTGGCACTGCAACTTTCAGGGCTTATAAAATCCAAACCGTTGGAGTTATTACAAAGTTTAACACCACTAGTTAACACTTGTTACTCTGGTTACTTTAAGCTTATTACTCAATATACGGCTCAGCTTAAAAACGAACTAAAGAAACTGTCAGAGGCAAGCAGCCAGACCTGCACACTCATTCACTAATCATACAACATCAACAGGTGACTGAACAACCAGTCAATTAAAAACGGGATCAATATCACATGAATGAGTGAGTCCAGACAGCTCACTGTAACTTCAACAAGCAAACTACCCGCAACACATTGTATGTATATCTCTGTTGCATTCTTCGTAAGGAGATAAATTCACACAACAGCCACACAGAGAGACATTTAACCATCAGAGATGAAATTAGCGACCAAAGAGACAGAGAGAGAGAAGCTGTATCTGACTCATGTTATCTGATGTCTTCTTTTTATCATGGAGATGAAGTATTCATGTCATAACATCCATTTGTGACTATTGGTCATCTTTTTAGTTAGTTAACAGAACTTAATGGCTGCTGGTTAACCAGTCTGATATCATTAGCAACAATGACAAACAAGTTAACTCTCCTGGTTGTTTCTCCGGTTGCTTCTCTCTCTAGCCTCCCTGGCGGTGTCCTGCTGCTGCGCTGCACAGTCCAGATAATTTCTCCCATTAGCTTAAGAACAGTCCTTAATAGTCCTTCCATGGATGTATAAAGAGTCCTTCAGGCTACTACAACAAGCCAGCTGTTGCATTGGCTAACACAAGGAGCTATCTACTGCTGCTACTCTGCCTTACAGTGGAGAGAATTGAAGATGAATTCTGGAAGCTATCATTGGACCAACTCAATGTTAATATTGCATTCTGGTTGTTGATTGGTTAGGGAGGCTGTCCTCCCTTGGACCATCATTTTACACGTCTCCTCCAAAGAAGAGAGAAAAAATATGTTAATATGTTAAAATTGAGATTTGGTAATGGTTTATTTCAACCAAATATTCTTTTTTATATTTTGATTTCCCTCTTGCTTCTCAAAAAATAGAGGAGGATCAACCTCCTCTGCCTCTATGGACTAGCATCCACTGTGTGTGGCACTCAACCCTCCCCCCCTTTCTTCCCTCCTCTCTCTCTCCCTCTCAGTTGGAGAGGAGAATGTTAAAGTATACTTCTTGTGAAATCTCCTCATAAATCCCATTACTTTGGCCAAATCTTACATTAAAAATCATATTTTTTGTAGGAAATTTCATTGCAAATCCATTGATACAGGTTTGAAAGTGGTCAGACTTATAGTTTAGATGTCAGAAGCCTTTGTTTGACACAAAGTCCATGCCTCCCCCATTCTTTTACACTGTAAGGGGTACATGTGATGTGGCACTGCAACTTTCAGGGCTTATAAAATCTATACCATTCAAGTTATTACAAAGTTTTTAACAACTTTTTTCAGCGCAGTGTCATAAGTCATGTATCAAAGTTTGAAGTCGATACCATTAACGCCCTCGGAGGAGATAGCATTTGTTTGGGGTCAAAAATTGGGGCAAAGTCTTATTTTGAACTTGAGATTGTGGACTTCCTGTTGGATTTAGGTCAGGTGTATGATATGTAGGTCTTGATGAGACGAATAATTGAGTTTTGGTTCTATCTCTCTACGACATTCCTACGCGCCGTGGTGGCCATATTAGTTACATAGGTGGCGCTAGAAAGCACATTTTGGCACTTTGGGGGATAATTTTTACATTTTATCAAATTGTTCACCAGACCTGATGTGCGCGCTGAATTTGGTGAGTTTTTGAGCATATTTAGGGGGTCAAATTTAGATCTGAAGTGGCAGAATAATAAGACAGAAACAAACACACGAAACACATTAGGGCCCTTTGGGCTCAGGCCCTAAAAATGTAAGCATCTCACAATTTTAGAGCCATTATTAAAGCTGCAAGCAGCGTTGAACGGGTCTTCGCGCCTCTGTGCACATCGGGCCGCGGAGCAGTCGAAGGGCTTCTGTCACGGGCATGTAGATGTCTTCAGACCAGGGCTGTTTTCAGACAGTGCAAGAAGGATATAAACATCACTTCCTTTGTCCACAATTTTGCCTGCTGCTGGGGCTGCTTTGCTGAAATTTCATAGGGGGCGCTATTCAGCCACTTTGCATCACTGATGGAATACTTTCATGTGGACGTGTTCAGGCCGGGAGTCTTATCAAACATGTAAAGTTTGGTGCAGACTGGAGTATTTACAATAAAGTTATAGCAACTTCCTCTGTCATGGCGAAACATCAAATCTCAACAGTGTGGGAATGAGAATTTTCTGCAGGGTGAGACATGTCTGTCTTGCTCACCCCTGTGTCATCAAAATTATGCAAGTTTTGGGCCCTTTCACTGTAATTTCAATTAATAATTTGAAAACTTTTGATGAGTTTGTGTGTAAAAGAAATTCACTTCCTAATTTTCATCAAGTCTATTTTTAGAAAAAGGAAAGACTTTTAACGCACATAACCTGGTCAAAGTTTGATTGAAATGTGTACTGTCAGGTGTGGAGAGCCAATAAGTAACTGCAACTGGACACAGAAAAATACTCATATATTTGAATGGAGAGTGTGAGCGAACCGCTAGGTGCTTGGGCCTTAATAAAGGAAAAACTGCAGTACAGAGCTACAAATTTTAGCTTTGATTTTATTTTTCTGCAGCACTTTATCACTAACCTGTCACTCTCAAAAGTAAAGACTTTTAACCCACATGACCTGGTCAAAGTTTGATTAAAATGTGTAGTGTCAGGTGTGTAGAGACAATAAGTAACTGCAGCTGGACACAGAAAAAAAAAAATATATATATATATATTTGAATGGAGAGTGTGAGCGAATCTCACACTGTTGAGATTTGATGTTTCGCCATGACAGAGGAAGTTGCTATCACTTTATTGTACATGCTCCAGTCTGCACCAAACTTTACATGTTTGATAAGAGTCCCGGCCTGAACAAATCTACATGACAATATTCCATCAGTGATGCAAAGTGGCTGAATAGCGCCCCCTATGAAATTTCAGCAAAGCAGCCCCAACAGCTGGCAAAACAGTGGACAAAGGAAGTGATGTTTATCTCCTTCTTGCATTGTCTGAAAACAGCCCTGGTCTGAAGACATCTACATGCCCATGACGGAAGCCCTTCGATTGCGTTGTGGCCCGACGTGTGTGGAGGCGCGAGGGCCCGTTCATCGCTGCTGGCAGCTTTCATTTTCGTGGATGTACTTTGTGGTACTGTTGACCTTGTTTGCATAATACAGAGAGGTATTTCTGTTATTTAGCCTATCAGCATTGTTATAAACAGAGTACAAAAACATAAGAGAAACAATTGTCAGTACAACATAATACAGATCACCAGCCGCACAAACTATATCCTCCAGAATTATCATACAATTGAATCAACTCCCCTCTAAAACAATTCCAACAAAACTGAACATTGTAGAATTTGTGATGGTAGGACTTATTGTAGGACGGATTAGACTTAAGATAACTCTTGTTGTGATTTGGCGCTATATAAAAAATAAAAATAAATAAAAAAATACATAAAATAAAGAAGAGGAATAATAACACAGAAGACATGTTGAAGTGTGTAGCTTTATTGAGAAGGCAAGATATAGGAAAAGATATGATCTACCTATTACAACCTGGAAATGTATGTATGTGTGTGTGTGTCACTGCACACCACAGACAGTTAAGGAGAGCATGACCCTTTGCTTGCCACTTTCACATTCTTCTTCTGTTCCCTGTATGAAAAAACAATACATGACATGAGATTGTGTGTGTGTGAGTGTGTGTGTGTGTGTGTGTGTGTGTGTGTGTGTGTGTGTATGTGTGTGTGTGTGTGTGTGTGTGACATGCCTGTTCTGCTCACAGAGAATGCACTCTGTGCTGTAGGTCTCTCCATCATTGCCACATACTGGATCAAACTCCCTGGTGCAGACTCCTCCTTCATACTTCTCACAGCCAGGCTTTACACAAACACAGGCAGTCATAATTATTACACTCAGGCATCAAGGTAGGTTTATGGTTATATTTCACTTTTATATTATGAGAAGATTGCCCTTTTCAGAACTACAGAATGCAGCCTCACTGTAGGTCATTGTCTTCATTTTGGGTACAATAAGTGGCAGTGAGTCTGTGGATCTGAGGGATCTACCAGGGACATGTCAGGGGCAAGTCCATGAACACATTTTTAGACAAGAGCAGGACACTTAAAATTGACCTTAAGAAGCAGGTGCAGAACAGGACAGGAATGATGTGAGCTATTTTCTTTGTTCTAGTTCAAACTCTGGCAGCAGTGATGTCGCTTGAGTAAGTGTCGGTTGAGGCTCAAGACTACAAGCTAGTGGCTTGAGGCTAAGTTAGTGTTCATGTGTTTATGCTTAGTCACTCCATCAGTTTACTGCATCATTAAAGATGGCATGTTTTACATGGTATTTTTAATCTGTTAATATAAATAGTGGTTGTAAAATGCTTTCCTGTGGCTTGCATTTTACAGACAGAAATTAAGAGCACTGGTAAATGGATCCTGATAGGGCATTGGCCATAAAAACCTTGTGGTATATATGTGTATATATGTGTGTGTGTATATATATATATATATATATACATAAACTTTTGACTGGTGCTGTATATATTTATATATATATGTTCACTTTGAACTCAAATACAGATGTTAAATATCTCTGCAACTTAGATAGCAAGGCCCTCTAAATGACATCTTCTGGTTGTCAGTCATGACCTCTGACCTTTTCATAGAACTCACAGTGATGAGTGTGGCAGCTGTCAGCAGTAATGAATAAAATAAAATGGTGCACAGGAGTATAAGGGTAGTTGCAGAGAAAGTGTATTGTACAAATAGTGAACTATTCATTGAAAGGCAACAGAACAAAATGTATCTATGCTAATATTATGTAATTGTTTCCGTAAAACATTTTTACCACTCTGGTGAGCGTTTTCAAAATGTCCAAGTTTTTGGGATGTGACGACACCAGCTTAGGTTGAAGGACAAAACAGTCAAAGCAAAAATTAGAGAGGCATTTTCAAATTAGCCTGGCTTAGTTTGGTTATGACTTCTGTGAATACCTTGATTAATTGCAGATATGGCACTGTACAGTTCTGTGGCAGTGGCAGCAGTTTGCAGTAAACCCAGAAAATTAACCCTTTAACTTTCAATCTGTAAACCATTTTAAATTGCTTAAATGAAAATACAGAATCAGGTCTCCCTCAGCACTCTTACCTCTCTGGGTTCAGCTGGAGCTTCTTCTTCTGGTGTTTCCAACATTATCGTCTCATCGCTGTTGGGAAAATGGATCTCAGTCTCATCCTCCTGGGACAGGACTACACACGCACAAATATGTTTGTACTTCAATACTTGCAAGAACCCTCACTGACATAATAGATTTCCTAGTTCCTAACCTTAACACTTAACCATGACAACTAAATGCCTAATACCAACCCTAACCCTAAACAAAAGCTAATTCTAAACTTAAACTTTAAACCAAGTTTGAACCCTCCAACAGCCCTTTGAAGAAGTATAAGTGAAGTAGTAATGAAATGTCCTTACTCCCAATGCACACACACATTGCCTCACACCTCTCACACATAATGAGTCCATTATGTGAGAGTGCAACAATATAACCAGTTTTTTGAGGAATGCAGCCCAGTCAGTCTTTGTGTTTTGCTTCTGTTGTCTGGGGAAACACTGAAACTGAAGATGGTAATTTTAGTTGAAAAAAAAAAAAGTTTTAGGCCACACCATAATAAGCCTTTTTAAAATAACTTTATTCCTTAGAAACCATGATCTGGTATTGATAGTATTGACTTCTGTCAGTTGATCTATTTTGTTAAAACACTGGTTTAAAACCATTGTGGAAAACTTAGTATTTGACCAGATTTGTCAGGTATCAACGTATCTGTGCGCTATGTAATTTGTACACAAGTATGGCTGCTTAAACCAGAACAAACAAACCATGGGAAGTAGACATCTGAACCACAGAATTAGTGTCTGTGGGAAAACCACAGCAGAGAAAAAATTATCCATCACAATGAATGGTTAAATAAAGATGAGGCTTGATTATGTCCTGCTACAGGTCAAGCACCAAAGCACATTCATTTCTATATCCTTCTTAATAAAAAAATAAAAACACTTTTCACATAAATCACATCAATTTGATATGACATACTGGTTTTAGATCATGAAGATTATTTTTATCTTAAAAAGATGTTTTACTCTAAACATAAAAATAATTTAACTTAACAGTCTCTGAACAATACATTGCCATAAAACCTAAAACCTTCTAAACCATCTCATATAATCATTATGTCTCTTGGTAAGACTTAATGAAATTGTATTTTCTTAAAAAAGCAAAGATAATTTTGCCAGCCTATTGATATCATTTTTTTCCAATACTTTTTTATAGGATCAAGTGTCTTTTTTCTTGACATTAGTGCAGTGACCAGTTTTATTCTCTCTCATTTCGATATGCTGTCTCACATTTGTAGTAAGTCCCTTGAACAAGAAAACTGAGCCAGGAAGACATACACATAAGACAGAAAATTCCAGCACTTTCAGCTGACTGTCTCTGGTTTAAAAGTCTTTGAGACAGAATCTGAAATTAAATAGATTTTTATGATCAGTACTTTATGCTGTTACTGAACTCACCAGAGACAGAGAGCAGCAGGACGGAACAGAGCAGCTCAGCCAGCTTCATGTTTTCCAGTGTGTGCTTGTTTCTGTGTGTCTGCCTGTGTTTGGAAACAGGTGTGTTCTTCACACGTTTTCCTATTATACACAAGCTGATTGGCTGCGTTATAACAGCCAGGTAATACTCACCAACGTCAGGGCCACAAGACTACACCACTGGATCAAATGAAAAACAGGCTGGAAAAACAAATATCCAGTTATAGCTGTAGGCAAGAATATGGTGAAAAGTTTAGATGTTAGATAGAGAAAAAATATTTCAGAGTTTTAGTATGAGTACATAAATAATCAGCATTAAACAGTAACACTATATACCATACTTTATGATACAATACTATACTAAATTCTATACTGTTCTCTATACTATACTAAACTATACTATACTATTCTGCTATACTATAGTAAACTATAATTCTACTGTAGTAAACAGTATAAAAATGTAAAAGTATAGCAGCATTGTACTATACTGACCAGTCTAGATGATAGAGAGAGAAAATTAAATTCAAGGTTGTAATATGAGGATAGACAAAATCAACATGAAACTGTCACACACATTTACTATCTGTTCATTATACTACACTGTTGGGCCTCAACCATGGGGTCACACAAAGAAGGCCTACATGTAAACCCTGGGGCCTGGCCACAAGGCGCCTCTGTTCCTTTGTTCCCCTGAAACAAAGGAACAGCGCCAAAAGGCTGCTCACAAACTCCATATCCCAACATGCACCAATTTCACACTTAGGTGCTAAACAGGAAATGGTCTCAACAACAGTCTCTCATTGGCAGAGACACTCCTGTGCACAGCTGTGACATCACCGCCCCTTTAAAACCAGAGGACACCCAGAGAAACACGCCTTCATTTTGAACTGAGTTGGAGGAAGCATCGCTGCCTCTGTGAGTCAGCTTCACTAACGAAGATACCCCTCACACGTGTTTCTCCACCGCTAGAAGTCTATCCCCTCGCTGGATGAGACGAGACTTCACCATGTTCACCCGAACACCATCCCTGGATCCAAGAGAGACCGCTTAACTTTATTTTAACTTAACACACACCCTGCTCGCTTTCTGAAGCGACCAAGTAAGAGGCTTAAGTCTGGGCAGAGGCAGTGTTAGTTTGCGTGTTTACCTTCAGCTTCAGTACTGTTGTTGTTTTGTTAGCTTTTAGCTTTTTAAGCCTTATTACTATTGTTTTGTTGTGTGATGTGACGGGCCGTCCAGTCCATTTGTCCTGCTATACTCCAAGGAGTATTTTGAAGTTTGCTGTCTGTTAAGTTGTGTTCACCACGCTAGACTGTTTTTGTGTTTGTCCCGCTCGGGACTACTGCTGTGTTTGTGACACCGTGAGGAAGAAAGTAAGTTGCTTTGTTGATCAGAAACCAGACAAAGTGCATTACAGACTGCCGTCCATACGCAAGCTTTCTGTGGACAAAGGAGCCGCTTCTCCCCCTCACGGTCTTTCCTCCCTCTCTTGCGACTAACACACACACACATGGGGACACACACATACACGTACCGACATCTTTTTGCACATCTGATGGTCAAATAACGTGGGGCCTGTCCCTTGCTATCCGCCATCAGACACGTGTGTTTTACACGGAACTGGGTGAGCGCAAGACGCAGAACACCAGGCGGCGCCATCTTGCTATTGTCTAACCAAGACACCGGCGTACTTCTGCCATTTGACTTCCTCTCAAAGTCACGTCCGCGTCCCAAACCCTTGATGTCATCACGCCAGATCACGTCGCCATCTTGTCTCTCTCACACACACACACACACACACACATGCATTCACCTGCATGTGCTCAACCCTGTACATAGCTCTTTAAACGCTATCTCCTCCAAGGGTGTTAATGGTATCAGCTTCAAACTTAAATAGATGACTTATGACACTATGCTGAAAAAAAATTCTTAAAAACTATATAACAACTCAAACGGTTTGGATTTTATAAGCCCTCAAAGTTGCAGTGCCACATCACACCTTACAATGTGGAGGCAATCTATGGGCATGAACTTTGTGTCAAACAGAGGCTTCTGACGTCTAAACTATAAGTCTGACCACTTTCAAACCTGTATCAATGGATTCATCATGAAATGTCCTACTAAAATATAATTTTTAATGTAAGATTTGGCCAAAGTCATGGGATTTATGAGGCGATTTCACAAGAAGTGTACTCTAAAATTCTCCTCTCCAACTGCTCCTGGTCATGTGACTCCCTCAGTGCTGTGAAACATTCCGCAATTCACACTCATTATAAAATCACAGGAGGAGCAAGAAAAGGCTTTAAAAGTCAAACTCTAATATCTCAAAAACAGTAAGAGATAGAAAAAACATGTAAATTCAAGATTTGTAGGTCAAAGTCTCGTGACTCATTTGAAGTTCAAATGAAGTTTATATCTAAAACTATGTGGAAGCAGTAAATGTTCAAAAAGGTGTGGGTTCGCTCACACTCTCCATTCAAATATGTGAGTATTTTTCTGCGTCCAGCTGCAGTTATTTATTGTCTCTACACATCTGACATTACACATTTCAATCAAACTTTGACCACGTCATGTCGGTTAAAGTCTGATCTGATCCCGATGGGCCATTATTAATTATTGCTAATAACCAACCGTGCTCCTCACTCCTCCATGAGACTCCCCTGATATCAACGGTTGATGCCCAAATTATTGATTGACATTAATAATCTCTTGATTTCATAATTCATAATTGTCTATGATAATTATGAATTATTACTAATAACCAAACACTTCCTACACGTCCCAACATATTGGTGCCTTCCTGTGTGAGGTTCCCTTGATGTCACATATTGGTGCCCCGTGTGCGGCTCCCGTGATATCAGCCTTTATTGCAATATTTATACACAATAATCAATTATTAATCATTTTTGAATTATTAATAATTTTCCAAAAATTTCAGTTTTTGAAATTTTGACTAGTGCTCTGCCTATTGGGATTTCAAATCAGGCTATCAGCATATCCAGTGTGGTTGTGTAGTGTATACAGTGTGCACTAGTGGTTGTCTTAGCAGAGAGTTGTTTGCAGGCTAGTTGTTGCCCCAAGAAGCCCTACAGGTAAAGGAGCAGATGACCCCAGTCCACCAGGAGATGCAAGCTATTAGCCTCGCGACCCCTGATGGTGCAGTCCCCAACCTCAACAGTCCAGATGACTGCCAAGTGCCTCCATCAGCCCACCCCATGGACGCAGGTGCCCCGAACTACAATGGTGCATCTGGTATCATGGTCACTGTTAGTTTGTAGTCTGTTTTCTCCATAACCTCTGCATGCCTTAGATATTATGTCAGGTTTGAGGTCAGGTATAGCATAGGTGAGTAGGTAAGTTAGACTAAGTCCTTAGATCTGCTACTGCTACTGCTATGCAATCCTCACAGACACATCTGACATATAGTCTTGGCATTGCACTTCAAACCCAGTTATGATTAGGATTCACACATCTCTTACAGGTACATTCAACGCACACAGGCCAGACTGGACTCCCTCCTTCCCCTCCAGCACACCAGTCTGCACCAATCCACTGGCCAACTCCAACTTCTTTCAGGAGTGAGCCTATTAACCTAACCACCTTTCCTTTTTCCTTTTTCTTCTCTTCATGACTTGGTGTTGTATTATTGGTAATGACCAAAGAGCAGCAAAAGGATTGTGTTGGTTAATATTGAATGTACATAGGTTTGTTAGAACACTCTGCCTCTGTAACAAGCCAGACTTTGCCTCAGACTTTGCCTCAGTAGCTGCCCAGACAGCTACTGTGAACTCTGAACTGTGCACTGTATGGACTGTTTCAACCCTTTCTTGTTCTCTGGAATATGCAGACTGTTCCAGCCTCCCACCTGTCTCAGGAGCACATGGACTGTGTAACCACCAAGTTACTTCCAACCCACAGGGACTTTTCGGCCCTTGGTTTGCTCCGAAGATTGTGGCCAGCATCCCACTCTTCAGACCAAAGGGGGGATGTTGGGCCTCAACCATGGAATCACACAAAGAAGGCCTACATGTAAACCTTGAGGCCTGGCCACAAGGCACCTCTGTTCCTTTGTTCCCCTGAAACAAAGGAACAGCACCAAAAGGCTGCTCACAAACTACCCATCCCAACATACACTATATAATATGATATATGATATGATATAACTATACTGTTCTCTAAACAATATTATATTATGCTGCTGTGTACAATTCCTCTTGCTGAAATATATACGGTTGCATTGAAATGAACTGAATTAAATATACTCTACTATCTTTTTTTTATTATTCTAATTTTAGATTAGAATTTTGCCTCTTCAACATCTGGCCAGGGACAACAGATAAAAATGAGCCTTCCAGGTTAACTGTGGCTCATTTACAGTTTTTTGTTGTTGTTGTTGTTGTTGTTGATTAATGAGCATTGTCCCTGTGAAATAAATAAATAAAATAAATACAATTTCTGCAGTTTGCTTTTTCACATTACATTTCATGTGGATCAGCAGTAGGTGGTGCCAATGGACTTGTTAATACCTTCCTGTTAAATAAAAAGAAAGAAGAAGAAAGAAAACACAGTAAGCTAGGGAGCAGTTATGTTCTACCATTAAATCTAATATTTGTTGCACATTTATTTGGCTGATTACAGTATTTTTTACAGTATATACAAGATGATTGAGTGTGCGATTGTACACTTCCATTCCTGAGATACAAGAGAAAAGATACAAAGATAAGAGGATGGCTATGTTTTACACAAGATGCTTCCAAGACCTACTGAACATTACCATCAGCAATGTACATCAGCTAGTACAAGCAGCAAGCTCATCCCCGAGGAGCAAAAGGGAAAGTGGGTTCAAGATGTATATCTAGTTAGATTGTCTTTGAGGACTGCTCACCAGTGGACATTTCAGTGGCAGAGTGTTCCTGTGTGGCAACCACAATGTTGCATTGCTGTTCCAGATCACGCACTACTCCACAATCAACTGGCTGCTGTACCCTCGCATCCTTAGCTGCACAGAAAGAGAGCAGCGCTTGCACAAGCCAAGGACCATGGTAAGTATATATTCACAACCAAACCATGGTTTAATGAGGATTTCCCTTGTACCAGGAGCTGATCTAGTATGTTCTTGACAATTCTTTTGTGTAATAAATAGGGTGTGAAACCAGGTCGAGTGAGTGACATGGTGTTCATTACCACTAAGCCAATGCAGTTTACAGTTTACATCTACTGTCCTATGTAATTGTACAGCCTACTATATAATTTTTTGTGATTATTTGTGATTGTTGTTTGAGTGTAAATTGTTCTTAAAGTCCTAATTGTGAAATTAAATTCTTCAAAGGAGTTGAAGGCTTCCAAGGTATGGGGGGGAGCTGCCACATCCAGATATCCTCAAAGTCGACGAGGTGTACAAGGACTTCTTGGCAGACATTGCTCCACTCCTCATCAGCATGGCAATAAGTGTGAACGTCCCACTGGTTGACTCAGCTTTTGGGAAAGTACAGGAAGGTAGTCCCATCTCTTACCAGCATCCATTACCAGTGAGCTGGGTTATAGTATGCCCAGATGCCCCTCCACCACCACCTCTTCCTGTAGATGGCTATAGGCTGGAGCCTACCAGCTGCTAGTTTGTGCGCAGTCACGAACAGCACCACAATCTACAGTCACTTGTCACTACATTAGAAATGGTAAGGAAAGTAGAGGTTGCCACCAGGGAGCAGAGCAACACTGGAGTGGTACCGTGTCAGGAGGCCAAGAATAACTTCTTCCTGATTCAGGGAAATATGTCATGTCAGAGATCAAAGTTCTACTGAACACCTGGCACAAAGAATTTGAAATGGAGTGATTCAAATGGCTGCAGTGAAGAGAGGACTGGCACTAGAACTGATTGCCATCCAGGAGTGCTGCCGAGTAAAAAATACAAATTACTGGCCTGGTGGCTACGTCATCCATCCAGACGTCCCCTGGTTAGGGTCATTCATCAGACTGCTCAAAATCAAATGCCCAAATGCAATGAGCTATGTGGACTGTAGCTACTTGAAAATATGGAGTGGCACACTGAAATTAAAACAGACTCACAACTACTACTGGCAGGTTCAAGGCCAGCTCCTAATTACAGGGATGGAGTGGTGTGATTTGTTGTTTTTGCAGAGAAGGATATTCTCATACAATGCACCTACAGAGACTGCAAGGTGGCTGCAACCGTTAGGAAGAAGGGAGATTTTTTTTTTTTTACATGGCAGTTTGAAGATGGTTCTCTACCACTTTTTGGCATTTAGATTTCCAATAGACTGATATGCACTACACTTTTCTTTGAACCACTATACTGATAGCATTGATTCTTAAAAAATATATTACCTTAAATGTGCATCTACATGTGGACTCCTCTTAATGCTACCATGCCTTGAGCCAGGTGTGTAAAACAATGCAGAACTCTAAACTTTCCTTAGTTGTAATATGTAACTGCCATTCACTTCACCAGTGGTGGAGAACAGGTATTTAAGAGGTCATATACATGTATATGTGTGATTTTTTAATTACTTTTTTAAGGAACTATTGTAAAAGCTCTGTCAACAAAAGGTTGTTTAATGAATAAATTC